>NC_059173.1:29426336-29729753 GCF_019923935.1 Bubalus bubalis | reverse complement strand
TTAGGATATGTTATACCTCGGAGTCCATATCCTGGCTTAACTTCTGTTTCCCATGAAAGTGGTATCTCAATCATGCCTACTTTGTGAAGATGTTTTGTTTTTTAAGAATACATGAGATAATTGACACAGAAAAAGAGTTCGTAAAAGTAACTACTCATAGGGAACACTTATTAGTTAGCTATTATTCAACTTGATGAACAAGTCACCAAGCTAAGTCTATTTAGGGCTGTTGGTTTGCTCTGGGATTGCAAGTACTACCTTAATCATAAAACTGATCTCTCTGGATAAGAGGTCTCAACAAGCTCAAGGGGGAGCAATGTGGGAATTATTGTTAAAATAGTATATGACAAAATATTAAGAAGAGGGATACAGTGTTCTGAAGAACAGATTTTAAAATGCATGTGGTTGAAGACCATGATTCAAAGCCTCCTTTTCATCCTCACCATGTTTGCTGGTCTCTTTCACAGATTGGGTAAAGCTGGTCCACCATGAGCTACATAGATTCAAGGGCACCTGAGCAGCACACTGCATCAGGTGAAACTTCCCAGGAGCCACCATCTGGTACAAGCGGAAGATTATCCTGGTAGCCAGGAATGCTTTGTAAGTGGGGACTATTAATGGGTCAGTCATTTGACTTTTAGATTGTACAGATGAAGGACCAGAATTATGTAAAAGTTAAGATTGAGACCAAAGGTCAATTATGACTCAGTTTATCAGGCTATTTAACTTTATCTAAGATTATGAAATAAATCGCTCTTATCATATGTGTGCATGCTAAGTCAGTCAGTTGTGTTTGACTCTTTACAACCCTGTGGACTGTAGGCCTCCAGGCTCCTCTGCCCATGGGATTCTCAGGGCAAGGATACTGAAGTGGGTTGCCATGCCCTTCTTCAGAGGATCTTCCCAACCCAGGGATCAAACCCATGTCTCTTATATCTCCTACACTGGCAAGTGGGTTCTTTACCACTAGCACTACCTGGGAAGCCCCTATTCTTAATATCTACCTATGATAAAATGATGGTGCAGAAGGACTGCCCTTTTAAAAGTTTTATTTTCTTCCTGAGAAGAGCCGAATCTTGATACCATCATGGAATACCTTCTTTTCTTCAGATGAAAATTAACTAATTTACAAGTCTTTTTTAAAAAAAATTATTTATTTATTTTAATTGGAGGCTAATTACCTCATAATATTGTAGTGGTTTTTGCCATACATTGACATGAATCAGCCATGGGTATACATGTGTTCCCCATCCTGAACCCCCCTCCCATCCCATCCCTCAGGGTCATCCCAGTGCACCGGCCCTGAGCACCCTGTCTCATGCATCATACCTGGACTGGTGATCTATTTCACATATAGGCTGTTTTATTTTTTAATTGAAATTGTTCTTCAACTGCCCCATTCTTTGATCCTCAGTAATCATCCTAGCTACTCATCTCTACAAGCATCTCAGCCCCACTTTGCTCTTGTGGGTGGAATTCCAAATTGACACTTCCCCAAATCCTCAAAACAGTCCATCTATGGCCTGAGGGCTGCTTCTCCTTTTGTTCAAACAATGTCAGAAACATTTCAAGATTCAGCTAAAAATTCTTCTGTTTTTTAAAAAATTTTATTATTATTATTATTTTTACTTTACAATATTGTATTGATTTTGCCATACATCAACATAAAAACCCTTTAGGGAACAGTTACTCTCTGTTTTGAATTTGTGTATTTAATTCCTTTCCTACTAGTCCCTTGGTTTGTTTGAATTTTGCTTTCAACCTGTTTGTCTTGGGGCTGTAGAAGCAAACAGAACTATACTGAAGTGCCATGTCAAGCAACCTTCTCTCGTTTCATTATTGCATCAGTTTTCTGACTCGGAAAAAAAAAAAAGATACCATTGTCTTCTCCTCTGTCAATTAATTTATTTTTCCTCAAATGGCATCATATCCAAAGCCTTTATATTATGGTTAATATCTTCAGGAGAGACAGAGAAAAAGGAAAGAAGTGAAAAATGAAAAGGGCCTCTGATTTAAAAATTAAAAAGCATTAGAATAGAAGAAAAGACAGCTAAGGAGGAGGTGGAATCTCTTTAATGCTTCCCTACCAAATGGTGTTAATAAAATAAATCAATGTAATGCTAACAATAGCTAACCCAAAACAGAGTGGAAACAAAACCTAAAACTCAGGATTACTTTCAAATTTAGCCACTGTTATCAATGCTAATAATTCTTATCACCACCACAGTAGATTGGAAAATAAAATCCAGAATGATGTTAATTAATTACTAGTATTTTCATTAAAACATATGCAAAGAAACCTGGAAATAAAATACCATTTTTTGGCATATACCTCAGTAATAACTTTGGCAGGAATAAACACTCCAAGGGTAGAAATATAATGAGAAAAATTACATCTGCACACTATATTTGTATCTCTGCCCCAAATATTTTCTAATTCTCAGTAGAAAAGCTGTAATTTTACAGTGGATAAGCCTGAAAGATACAACTTTAGTGAAATTTTCTGTTTACACCTCCAATAATGAAACATATAAATGTCATACAGTCCTTAGTATAATGGACTGAGGAGAGCACCAAATAACTTCTATGATATTTTTGAAAAAATAAGATTGGAACTTAAACATAAACATGAGGTAATATCAGATTAACCCAAATGAGAGAAAATACACAAAATTATTGGCCTAACCCACTCCAGTATTCTTGCCTGGAGAATCCCAGGGACAGAGGACCTTAGTGGACTGCCATCTATGGGGTCACACAGAGTTGGACACAACTGAAGAAGTGACTTAGTAGAAGCAGCAGCAGTTTTCCAAGTTGTCAAGTTTATGAAGGACAGGATGGCTGGGAAATGTCACATATTGGAGGATGCTGAAGACAGTTCAATTCAGTCCAGTCGCTCAGTCGTGTCTGATTGAGCACCCCATGGAGAGCAATACACCAGGCCTCCCTGTCCATCATCAACTCCCAGAGCTTATTCAAACTCCTGTCCATTGAGTTGGTGATGTCATTCAACTATCTCATCCTCTGTCGTCCCCTTCTCCTCCTGCCTTCAATCTTTCCCAGCATCAGGGGCTTTTCCAATGAGAAAGTCCTTCGCATCAGGTGGCCAAAGTATTGGAGTTTCAACTTCAGCATCAGTCCTTTCAATGAATATTCAGGACTGATTTCCTTTAGGGTTGACTGGTCATATCTTTTTGCAGTCCAAAGGACTCTCAAGAGTCTTCTCCAACACCACAGTTCAAAAGCATCAGTTCTTCGGCACTCAGCTTTCTTCATAGTCCAACTCTCATATCCATACACAACTACTGTAAAAACCATAGCTTTGCACTAGATGGATATGTGTTGGCAAAGTAATGTCTCTGATTTTTAATATGTTGTCTATGTTGGTGATAGATTTTCTTCCAAGGAGGAAGTGTCTTTTAATATCATGGCTGCAGTCACCATCTGCAGTGATTTTGGATCCCCCCCAAAATACAGTCTATTGCTGTTTCCACTGTTTCCCTATCTATATGCTATGAAGTGATGGTACCAGATGCCATGATCTTAGTTTTCTGAATGTTGAGTTTTTAGCCAACTTTTTCACTCTCTTCTTTCATTTTCATCAAGAGGCTCTTTAGTTCTTTGCTTTCTGCCATAAGGGTGGTGTCATCTGCATATCTGAGGTTATTGATATTTCTCCCGGCAATCTTGTTTCCAGCTTGTGCTTCATCCAGCCCATCGTTTCTCATGATGTACTCTTCATATAAGTTAAATAAGCAGGGTGACGATATACAGCCTTGACGTACTCATTTCCCTATTTGGAAAAAGTCTGTTGTTCCATGTCCAGTTCTAACTATTGCTTCCTGACCTGCATATAGAGGTCAGGAGATCTGGTATTCTCATCTCTTGACGAATTTCCCACAATTTGTTGTTATCCACACAGTCAAAGGATTTGGCATAGGCAATAAAGCAGAAGTAGACGTATTTATGGAACTCTCTTGCTTTTTGATGATCCAGCGGATGTTGGCAGTTTTACCTCTGGTTCTTCTGCCTTTTGTAAATCCAGCTTGAACATCTGTAAGTTCCTGGTTCATGTACTATTGAAGCCTGGCTTGGAGAATTTTGAGCATTACTTTACTAGCCTGTGAGATAAGTGCAATTGTGTGGTAGTTTGAGCATTCTTTGACATTGCCTTTCTTTGGGATTGGAATGAAAACTGAGCTTTTCCAGTCCTGTGGCCACTGCTGAGTTTTCCAAATTTGTTGACATATTGAGTGTAGTACTTTCAGAGGGTCATCTTTTAGCATTTGAAATAGCTCAACTGGAATTCCATCACCTCCACTAGCTTTGTTTGTAGTGATGCTTCCTAAAGCCCACTTGACTTCGCATTCCAGGATGTCTGCCTCTAGGTGAGTGATCACACCATCATGATTATCTGGGTCATGAAGATCTTTTTTGTACAGTTCTTCTGTGTATTCTTGCCACATGTTCTTAATATCTTCTGCTTCTGTTAGGTCCATACCATTTCTGTCCTTTATTGAGCCCATCTTTGCATGAAATGTTCCCTTGGCATCTCTAATTTTCTTGAAGAGATTTCTAGTCTTTCCCATTCTATTGTTTTCCTCTATTTTTTTTTTTTTTTGCACTGATCACTGAAAAAGGCTTTCTTATCTCTCCTTGCTATTCTTTGGAACTCTGCATTCAAATGGGTATATCTTTGCTTTTCTCCTTTGCCTTTCACTTCTCTTTCTCAGCTATCTTTAAGGCCTCCTCAGGCAACCATTTTGCCTCTTTGCATTTCTTTTTCTTGAGGATGGTGTTAATCCCTGCCTCCTGTACCATGTCACAAACTTCCATCCATAATTCTTCAGGTACTCTATCTGTCAGATCTAATCTCTTGATTCTATTTATCACTTACACTGCATAATCATATGGGATTTTATTTAGGTCATACTTGAATGGTCTAGTGGTTTTCTCCACTTTCTTCAATTTAAGTCTCAATTTGGCAATAAGGAGTTCATGATTTGAGCCACAGTCAGCTCCCAGTCTTGTTTTTGCTGACTGTATATAGCTTCTCCATCTTTGGCTACAAAGAACATAGTCAATCTGATTTCAGTGTTGTGATGTCCATGTATAGAATCGTCTCTTGTGTTTTTGGAAGAGTGTGTTTGCTATGACCAGTGCATTCTCTTTGCAAAACTCTATTGGGCTTTGCACTGATTCATTCTGTACTCCAAGGCCAAATTTGCCTGTTAGTCCACATATTTCTTGCCTCCTTACATTTGCATTCCAATCCCCTATAATGAAAAAGACATCTTTGTTTTGGGTGTTAGCTCTAGAAGGTCTTGTAGGTCTTCATAGAATCATTCAACTTCAGTTTCTTCAGCATTACTGGTCAGGTCATAGACTTGGATTACTGTTATATTGAATAGTTTGCCTTGGAAATGAACAGAGATAAATCTGTTGTTTTTAAGATTGAATCCATGTACTGCATTTTGGACTCTTTTGTTGACCATGATGGCCACTCCATTTCTTCTGAGGGATTCTTGCCCACAGTAGTAGATATAATGGTCCTTTGAGTTAAATTCACCCATTCCAGTCCATTTTAGTTCACTGATTCCTAAAATGTCAGTGTTCACTCTTACCATCTCCTGTTTGACCACTTCCAATTTGCCTTGATTCATGGACCTAATGTTCCAGCTTCCTATGCAGTATTGCTCTTTACAGCATCCAAATTTACTTCAGTCACCAGTCACATCCACAACTGAGTGTTGTTTTTGCTTTGGCTCCATCTCTTCATTCTTTCTGGAGCTACTACTCTACTGATCTCCAGTAGCGTGTTGGGCACCTACCGACCTGGGGAGTTCATCTTTCAATGTCCTTTCTTTTTGCCTTTTCAAACTGTTCATGGGGTTCTCAAGGCAAGAATACTGAAGTGGCTGCCATTCCTTTCTCCAGTGGACCACATTTTGCCAGAACTCTCCACCATGACCAGTCCTTCTTGGGTGGCCCTACATGGCATGGCTCAGATCATGAACTCCTTATTGCCAAATTCAGACTAAAATTGAAGAAAGTAGGGAAAACCACTACCATTCAGGTATGAGCTAAATCAAATTCCTTATGATTATACAGTGGAAGTGAGAAATAGATTTAAGGGACTAGATCTGATAGACAGAATGCCTGATGAACTATGGATGGAGGTTCATGACATTGTACAGGAGAGAAAGGAATCAAGACCATCCCCAAGAAAAAGAAATGCAAAAAAGCAAAATGGTTGTCTGAGGAGGCCCTACAAATAGCTGAGAAAAGAAGGTAAGCGAAAAGCAAAGGGGAAAAGGAAAGATATAAGCATCTGAATGCAGAGTTCCACAGAATAGCAAAAAGAGATAAGAAAGCCTTCCTCAGCAATCAATGCAAAGAAATAGAGGAAAACAATAGAATGGGAAAAACTAGAGATCTGAAAGATAAAGAAATTTGGAGATACCAGGGGAACATTTCAGGAAAGATGGTCCCAATAAAGGACAGAAATAGTATGGATAGAAGCAGAAGATATTAAGAAGAGGTGGCAGGAATACACAGAAGAACTGTACAAAAATATGTTAACGACCAAGATAATCACGATGGTGTGATCATTCACCTAGAGCCGGACATCCTGGAATGTGAAGTCAAGTGGGCCTTAAAAGCATCACTAAAAACAAAGCTAGTAGAGGTGATGGAATTCCAGTTGAGCTATTTCAAATCCTGAAAGATGTGCTGTGAAACTGCTGCACTCAATATGCCAGCAAATTTGGAAAACTCAGCAGTGGCCACAGGACTGGAAAAGGTCAGTTTTCGTTCCAATCCCAAAGAAAGGCAATGCCAAAGAATGCTCAAACTACTACACAATTGCACTCATCTCACATGCTAGTAAAGTAATGCTCAAAATTCTCCAAGCCAGGCTTCAGCAACACGTGAACCGTGAACTTCCAGATGTTCAAGCTGGTTTTAGAAAAGGCAGAGGAACCAGAGACCAAATTGCCAACATCCGCTGGATCATCAAAAAAGCAAGAGAGTTCCAGAAAAACATCTATTTCTGCTTTATTGACTGTGCCAAAGCCTTTGACTGTGTGGATCACAATAAACTATGGAAAATTCTGAAAGAGATGGGAATACCAGACCACCTGATCTGCCTCTTGAGAAATTTGTATGCAGGTCAGAAAGCAACAGTTTGAACTGGACATGGAACAACAGACTGGTTCCAAATAGGAAAAGGAGTACGTCAAGGCTGTATATTGTCACCCTGCTTAAATAACTTATATGCAGAGTACATCATGAGAAACGCTGGGCTGGAAGAAGCACAAATGGAATCAAGATTGCCGGGAGAAATATCAATAACCTCAGATATGCAGATGACACCACCCTTATGGCAGAAAGTGAAGAGGAACTCAAAAGCCTCTTGATGAAGGTGAAAGAGGAGAGTGAAAAAGTTGGCTTAAAGCTCAACATTCAGAAAACGAAGATCATGGCATCTGGTCCCATCACTTCATGGGAAATAGATGGGGAAACAGTGGAAATAGCATCAGACTTTATTTTTTGGGGCTCCAAAATCACTGCAGATGGTGACTGCAGCCATGAAATTAAAAGACGCTTACTCCTTGGAAGGAAAGTTATGTCCAACCTAGATAGCAAATTCAGAAGCAGAGACATTACTTTGCCAACAAAGGTCCGTCTAGTCAAGGCTATGGTTTTTCCTGTGGTCATGTATGGGTGTGAGAGTTGGACTGTGAAGAAAGCTGAACGCTGAAGAATTGATGCTTTTGAACTGTGGTGTTGGAGAAGATTCTTGAGAGTCCCTTGGACTGCAAGGAGATCCAACCAGTCCATTCTGAAGGAGATCAGCCCTGGGATTTCTTTGGAAGGAATGATGCTAAAGCTGAAACTCCAGTACTTTGGCCACGTCATGCGAAGAGTTGACTTATTGGAAAAGACTCTGATGCAGGGAGGGATTGGGGGCAGGAGGAGAAGGGGACGACAGAGGATGAGATGACTGGATGGCATCACTGACTTGATGGACGTGAGTCTGGGTGAACTCCGGGAGTTGGTGATGGACAGGGAGGCCTGGCGTGCTGCGATTCATGGGGTCGCAAAGAGTCAGACATGACTGAGCGACTGAACTGAACTGAATACGGATGGCTTATAGTTTCATTGAATTAGACAAAGCTGTGGTCCATGTGATCAGATTGATTAGTCTTCTGTGACCATGGTTTTTAGTCTGTTCACTTTCTGATGGAGAAGGTTAAGAGGCTTATGGAAGCTTCTTGATAGAAGAGACTGACTGAGGGGGAAACTGGGTCTTGTTCTGATGGGTGGGGCCATGCTCAGTAAATCTTTAATCCAATTTTCTGTTAACAGGTGGGGTTGTGTTCCCTCCCTTTTATTTACCCAGGGCCAAACCATGGTGGAGGTAATGAAGATAACAGTGACCTCCTTCAATAGGTTCCATGCTCTCATTGCTATACTCAGTGCCCCCAACCCTGCAGCAGGCCACCACAGACCCATGCCTCTGCTGGAGACTCCTGGACACCCACAGGCAAGTCTGGGTCAGTCTCCTGTGGTCTCACTGCTTCTTTCTCCTGGGTCCTGGTGCACACAAGGTTCTGTTTGTGCCCCTCAAGAGTCTGTTTCCCAGTTCTGTGTAAGTCCTGGTGGATCTATGGTTGGGTTAATGGGGACCTCCTCCAAGAGGGCTTATGCCATACCCAATTGAAGACAACTGATGACCAAATCCAGTGTTCTTGATTGAACCCATGACTAGAGAAAGGACATTAATGGGGCAAATTTAAAACACAAATAAAGTTTGTAGATTAGTTAATAATGTGTTATTGCTTTTAATTTCCTGGGTCTTGATAACAGTACTTAGACTTTATAAAATATTAGTCTTTGGGGAACCTGGGCAAAGGATACATGGAAATTATTTACAATATGTTAACCTTTTTATAAGTCTGAAATGATTTCAAAAATTTTACAACAGTGGAATAATGGAGAGAAAAACTTTTTAAGCACATGTGATTTCCAGTAAAGAATTTGAACATTTAAATTCAGGATCTTCAAATAAAACTTTCAGAAATGGGGTCCCTTTCTTATTTTTATTACTTAAAAAGTAATAAAATACACATCTAGTCATCAAGGAATGATATCATGTACTGTGTGCTTAACTAAAGAAGGTTACATATTTTATGAAGTGTCTATGGATGACACACGGTAAACCTTCTCTGTTTATTTTTAGGTTATTTTGTTTTCTGCATCTGACACCAAATAAGAAGTTTAAAATTTTATTTTCATCCTATTAGAAAAGCAAATATCAAGTTCCTTATAATTAACAGTAAACTTATGTGAAACTACTTTCCTGTCCTTTTGACCTATGTGTATATGTGCTGAGTTGCTTTAGTCATGTCTCGTTGTGACCCTATGGACCGTAACCTGTCAGGCTCCTCTGTCCATAGGATTTCCCAGTCAAGAATACAGGAGTGGGTTTCCATGCCCATCTCCAGGGTATCTTTCTGAGCCAGGGACTGAACCTGCATCTCTTACATTTTCTGCATTGGCAGGCAGACTTTTTTTTTTTTTTAATCACTAATGCCAACTAGGAATCCAGTCTTTTCCCCTAATCTCTTCCTAAACTAGAAAACACACACACAGCCCAAACATACAGTTGCTGGTGAAAAGTGAAAGTGTTAGTTACTCAGTTGTGTCCAACTCTCTGTGACCCCATGGACTGTCTGTAGCCCGCCAAGTTTCTCTGTCCATGAATTCTCCAGGAAAGAATACTGGAGTGGGAGTGGGTAGTCATTCTCTTCTGCAGGGAATTTTCCCAACCCAGGGATTGAACCTTGATCTCCCACACTGCAGATAGATTCTTTGCCGTCTGAGCCACCAGGGAAATTGCTGATATTCAAACTATATTATGAAAGGTGTGACACTAGAATTTTTCACTCAGACTGACTCAAAAGGAAGATAACAAACTATGTTTACTCAAAAATATATATATATATATAAAGTTGGTGATACTAAAGAACTTTAAATTGCAAAACATTTTCCAATGTAGTTACAACCATAACTTCGTTCTTTATCAGTAATCTGTACCTCGTAAAACTCTCCAGAGTATTTCTTAAGCCTGATTTCTATTTTCATTTTTTACAGTTTGAGCAATGGGATTTAAATTTTATAAAAGTAAGCAAAATAACCCTGAAAGTTTTCTTTACTGGAAGGGCAGGATTCTTTGACAATTCCTCTCTGTTCAGTGGCATCTACACCCCATTTGTCCATTCTTGCTTTCAAAGATGCATCATGCCAGTTTCAAAATCTGATTCTTACTTAACAGCTTTCACTTTTTTCCATAGATGACACACTCTTGATGTCTAAGCCACCGTGTAAGAGAGTAACTCCCCACTGGATAGATGATGTGAAGAAGCCATGAGAATACGTGGAGAGACCCAGTGGGACAACTCAGCCAACTTTCAGAACATGCCCACCAAGGTCGCAGATGTAATCAAAGCCTTCTCATACCCTGGAGACTAGCCAGCTGCCAGCCAAATCTCACCACGCGACCCCAGCCAGCCAGCAGGAGAATGACTCAGCAGGGTCTTACATGAGTTCCTGACCCATCTGTCTGGAACAAAAACGATTCTTGCTTTGATTAATTAACTTTCAGATAGTTCATTATGCAGGCATCAGTATCCAGAACACATGGATATGAGGGATGTTGCTCGGTGGGTGTCTCTAAGACTGCAGCTTTGTGTTATATTCTTACCTCGAGTTTAAAACCTGAATCTCAAATACATGTGTCAATACGTCCCTTTTAAGACAGAGAAAGACTCATACTATATTATATCACTTACATGTAGAATCTAAAAAATAATAAACATGAATCTACATATAAAATAGAAATGGACTCACAAAGATGGAAAACAAACATGGTTACCAAAGAGGAAAGGGGAAGCAGAGGGATAAATTAGGAGTTTGGGATTGACATATACACACTGCTGTATATAAAATAGATAACGAACAAGGACCTACTGAAAAGCACAGGGAACTAACTATACTCAATATTTTGTAATAACATACTGGAATATAATCTGCTTAAAAAAAAACAACAGAATCATTCTGTACCTGGTCACCTGAAACTAACACAACATTGTACATCAACGTCTAGGCTCCTTTGAAGCTCTGTGTGGTCAAGGGATAAACATTTCCTCAGAGATATAAATGGAAATGCTGTTCACATGTGCTGGACAATGTCTTCAAACCACTGTCCCTTCTCCCTCCACTGGGCTAGAATGTGAATGTGGTCATTGGTGTCACAGCTTCATGAGGCACCTTGAGGAGCAGGAGTTCACCCTGTAGGTGTGGGAGTTTAGTGCTGTAAAGATGAGGAAATTTGTGATTTCAAGAAACTGCTGACCTTATTTTTCATGATTGAAAAACACATATGATTTTGTGTATTACGTCTTAGTTTTGTGTCTATGAAGCTGAGACTAGCCCATGCAATGGTAATTATAGTAGGAAAGTAGGGAGGCAATATTTTATTTCAAAGAAGGCTGAGATAGATACATCATATTGGCTGGGCTTGGAGATTCTAACCTTCAGTTTTCACCCTAGCTGCTGCTGCTAAGTCGCTTCAGTCGTGTCCGACTCGGTGCGACCCCATAGACGGCAGCCCACAAGGCTCCCCCGTCCCTGGGATTCTCCAGGCAAGAACACTGGAGTGGGTTGCCATTTCCTTCTCCAATGCATGAAAGTGAAAAGTGAAAGTGAAGTCGCTCAGTCATGTCTGACTCCTAGTGACCCCATGGACTGCAGCCTACCAGGCTCCTCCATCCATAGGATTTTCCATGCGAGAGTACTGGAGTGGGGTGCCATTGCCTTCTCCATTTCACCCCAGGGAATCCTTCATTTTTCCACCATTATTTCTAGTACTTTGCATGTAGTTTTTAGTACTTCTTGAAAGTTGCTAAACTTTTCACCTGGGTCCCTTATAGGATTATCTACATTTCTAGATCCTGGAATACATTTCTAAATCAGGAATACAGACACACTCAATGAAAATATTCTTGCAGGTTAAAAGGCACTTCCCAGGTGATGGGAAAGAACTGCCTGCCAGTGCAAGAGGCGTATGGGATGCAAGTTCAATCCTTGGGTAAGGAAGACTCCCTGGAGGAGGGCATGGTGACCCACTCCAGTATTCTTGCCTGGAGAATCCCATGAAGAGAGAATCTTGGTAGCTTACAGTCCATAGAGTCACCAAGATTTGGACATGACTGAAGCGACTTAGCGCGTGTGTGCACGCAGACACACACAAACACAGAGGTTAAAATGTTGAAGCTGATTTGGGAGACAGGAAATAGATTGATTTTAATTTATATCTAGAAAAAACTTAATGATTTAATAAATACAGGGCTAACTGCAACTTGTGTTATTAATTTTTAAAAACCTCACTTCCTTTGATGTGCAGTGACCTCACTGGTCAGAAGCAATGCTGTAGATAAAAACGTGATGATGTGTGAAGCATTTGTAAGTCAATAGGTGCCAGCTTTGGCAGAAATATGGGCAGGGAAGGCCATTCCACACCCAGAATAAACACCTATTCCAATGCAACCCCTTCCATGGCAGAGGTGGTTCTGAGTCATCCGTTCCCACTTAGTTCATCATGGGCTACTCAGGTCTCATGATAACTTGGTAGTTTATAGTCAAGTGTTGAGTCTTTACCAATGCTCAATAACAACCCTGAAGACATTTCTCAAAATGAGAACAGTCATTTATAAAAGATGGCAGTCAGTTCAGTCAGTTCAGTTGCTCAGTCGTGTCTGACTCTTTGCGACCCCATAAATCACAGCACTCCCTGCCTCCCTGTCCATCACCAACTCCTGGCGTTCACTCAGACTCATGTCCATCGAGTTGGTGATGCCATCCAGCCATCTCATCCTCTGTCGTCCCCTTCTCCTTCTGCCCCCAATCCCTCCCAGCATCAGAGTCTTTTCCAGTGAGTCAACTCTTTGCATGAGGTGACCAAAGTATTGGAGTTTCAGCTTCAGCATCAGTCCTTCCTTATGCAAAAGTCTTCAGGTTCTTTGAATCACCTGTGAGAGCCTGCTGGAGACTCTACTTCACTATGTGTCACACACAATTCAAGGGTCACTGGTTCTTGGTTCCTGTGGTTCAAATGGCTAAGCAAGTCATGTGGCAGCCTGTACATACTGTGTATCCTTTTGATCCCACTCAAAACTGGGGAACTTTGGAGTTATTTAGTAATCAGGTTGGAGTGAATGTCCAAATGAGATGTATGTCACCTTCAAAATCCAAAGGAGACTGCTAGGTGTTGTGCTCCTGTGATTGTGGTAGAAAATTTAAAAAGTTTAGTCATTCAGTCGTGTCCGACTCTTTGCGACCCCATGGACTGTAATCTACCAGGCTCCTCCATCCATGGGATTTTCCAGGCAAGAGTACTGGAGTGGGTAGCCATTTCCTTCTCCAGAGGATCTTCCCAACCCAGGGATCGAACCCAGGTCTCCCACATTGTAGGAAGATGCTTTATTGTCTGAGCCACCAGGGAAGTGACTAATGGTAGGAAGGACCTAATTCTTCACTTTGGAAGGACATCTGAACTTTCCCCACATCACTGAACTTCTAATATTCATCCAGGTCCCTGAGATTTAATGGGATTTCTTTCCCATCCTCTTACTTGTGTGTGTCTTAACAATTTGTCAAAAACATTTGCTGCTTTCTAATTACTAAGTCAATGATCATCTCATAATCCATGTGATAATGCAATATGTTGCCCTGTGGAATAGAGGGAAAATATTCCTACAGACCTGTTTACCACAAAGACTGTAGGATGAGAAAAGTCTTGAGGGAAGAAACGGAAGGTGTTTTGCTGATTCTGCCAGCTGAAAGAAAACCATTTCTGATGGTCTTTTGGAACGTTTGTTCCTTCTCTCCATTTTCCATATTCCATCATTTGTATCAACATGGATTCATGGACACATGTTTTAGTCTTTGTGACATATCACTGTAACGGTTTATTTATTGCACAGATTGTTCCATCATTGGTTTTTTGGAGTTCTTTATGGTCAGTTCCCTTCCTAGTAGGTGTGTCAAGGGAGGTGTCTTTTCCTCACTTCTGGCACTTCAAGGTGATTCAAGTTTATTTTCTCTTTTCTTTGTATCAGCTCTAGAATCAGATATGTTTTTTCAAGGAGACTTGATTCGTTTTAATAGAGAATGGCATTTAGAAAGCAAGATATGGGTACTGAGTATGCTCATTGCCCCTGTTCTGTCATTTTCTGCAAACCTTCTCAGTGGACAGAATTAGAAAATATGTTTGTGTATGTTATTCTGACATATATATATATAACTATATTCATTTTGTGTATATCTTTTTTTATATTTTGATAAACAAATTCATCCTGGTATCTTCAATAAATTCAGTTCCACAGGACTTTCACTGTTCTCCTACCCACATTTTTAAAAAATATTTATTTATTATTTATTTTGGCTGGGCTGGGTCTCTGCTGCTGTGCATGGGCTTTTCCTAGCTGCAAAAAGTGGAGGCTACACTTTGGTTCCGGTGTGCGGGGTTCTCATCATGGTGGCTCCTTTTGTTGCAGCTCACATGCTCTAGGGTATGTGGGCTCAGTAGTTGAGGGGCATGGGCCTAGTTGCATTGCAGCTTGTGGGATTTTTCCAGACCAGATATTGAACCTGTGTCCCCTGCATTGTCAGGTGGATTCTCAACCGCTGGACTGCCAAGCAAGCTTCCCCCTACACTTTCTTATTTGTAACTTCTCACTGTGACAATTAAAAACATGGCTACTATTACTTATAATTTATTTAAGAATTTGCTTGACCCCAGATGTATGTAACATGTTTGAAGAATAGTTAACACATACAGATGTGAGAAATAAATTTAGCATATGCAATTATTATTTATGTGCTGTTCCTTCTGTCTTTCAGCCTTAGAGTTTCCAGTCAAAACACTGCTGACTCTAGGTCAGAGCCTTTTATCCCAACTCCTTTTAGTGGGATTATGTTGAAAATTAGAAATATAGTCATGTTTATTTGCAAAATCACCATCCTATTCAGGGATCCCCCAAATTCTAGTTGATTAGTTTAATTTGCATACAGCAAAGTTTAGTCTTTATGTTACACAGTTCTATGGATTTTTGACAAAGTCGTGCATTCATCACCAACAGTATAAAGAGGACAGTTTTATCACCCTAAAAAATTGCTTATGTGATCTGTTGTCAAACATCCCTTCAACCCCAAACAAACACAGATCTTTTCTCCGTCCTTACAGTTTGTGTTTCCAGAATGTCATTGAAAGGGACTATACAATATATAGTTTTTGAGTGTGATTTTTTCCCCTCAGCAAAAGGCAGTTGATATTAATCGATGTTAATATGTTAATAGCTTGCTTTCTTTTTTATCACTGAGTATATTCCATTGCACGGAGCATCACAGCTTATTTATCCATTCATCTATTGATGTAAATCTTGATTGTTTCATTCTTTGGTAATTATGAATAAAGCTGCTGTAAACACTTACTTAGGTACAGGTTTTGTGTGAACATTTATTTTTATTTTTATATATTTTTAATTCATTTAGTGAATACTTAGGTGTGGGATTGCTGGACTGTATTGTAAGGTATTGCTGATCCTGCTCACAGCACGTTGTCTCGCTGTTCACCCTGTTCACACTGTTCGCTGAACCTAGGGCAGGCAAGGCGCGAGCTAAGAGGCTGTAAAAAGACTCAAGGAGCCATAAGAACTGCAGACACGTTTATTCTCTCCTGGCTGGAACGGCAGCCATAACACAGTCTCTCTCCTGGCTGACGCAGCAGCTGTAGCAGCAGACATATGATTCTCTCCTCTTGTGGTGCAGCAGTAATGCTGCCGCTTTCTAGGTGGAGCTCACATATGCATACTGCACAAAGTAGTCTCTGACCACGTGTGGGCCTAGAGACATGCATGTGCAGTGCTACAAATGAGCTCCGCTGTTACATACTCACTATTTACAAAACGTGGGGCGAGAGCCTGAACATAGCATCTTGACCTATTTACTCTCTCCCCACAGGTAAGTATACGTCTTACTTTTATTAACAAGAAAAAATAAATAAATAAAAACTGCAGTGGTTGTCTCATTTTGTATTCTCACCCCAACTTTATGAAAACTCCCTCAGCTCTTAAATCTGTCTAAAATTTGGTGTTCTCCATTTATTTGTTGTTGTTATTTTTGCTTTTCTGACAAAATATATGTGAAGTGCCATCTCACTATGGTTTTAGTTTTCATTTTAGAATGATTAATGTACATCACTAGTCATATTATCATTTGTCTTTCATGTAGCTTCTTTGGAGAAGTGTCTGTTCATTTATTTTGCTGTCTTTTTATTTGGGTCTCTTATTTTCTTATTTTTGTGTATTCTGTTATATTAAAATATTCTGGATACATTCTACATCTGACATCTGATTTACCAATATTTTGTATTTTTTCTGTGGTTTCCTTTAAATTTCTTAATAGTGCCCTGCATATAGAGCAAATACATATATTTAAAAATTTTATGAACTCTAATCAATCAATGTTTTTGCATGGATCTTCCTTCTAGTATCCTTCTAAAAACTCACTACCAAACTGGTCATTCAGATTTTCTTCTATGTTTTCTTACAGACGTTTTATGTAAGAAACAATTAACAATTGTTTAACAATTTTAACAGTTTAAAAAATCATATCTTTTGTTTATTTGAGCTAATGCTTAGTAAGATGTGAGGTTTATGTCAGGACCATGTTGTGGAGGGGAACCTGCAGAGGCAGGAGGGTTTCCTTCAACTAGGGAGATGGAGCTGGGAGGCTGGGAGCCATGAGGCCAGGGCTCAAGAGTAAAAACACTAGAGAGGAAAGAGTGAACATTTATAACTGAAGTGCATACATGTCAGAAACTTACCTGAGCCTGGGGGAGGAATCACCTGGAAGGAACAGACAGAGCAATCCTAGGGCCCATCCAGTGTCAACTGGACTTTATGTTCCAAGTAGTCACAGTAGAAAACAGAAATCTAACATCAGGTACTGCACACAGAAACTTGTTGTACAACTTTAATGGTGGGAAAAAATTAGCTTTTATGTTCCCATATAACACAACTTAAAAGCAAGCCCAGAAATGATCAAACTATTTCCATGTAATTTTGTTCCCGGGAACAAAGTTCAGGATTAAATAAGGACTGTCCAGCATCCAACAAGGTAAAAATTAAAGTGTCTGACATTCAGTAAAAAATTACAAGACCAGAAAAATAAGACAAATAATAAGGAGGAAAATAAATCAATTGGATCTGACTCAAAATTAATATATTAATAAAAATAAAAGACATAAGAATCTTTGATATATGTATCAAATAATCACTATGTACAAGTATCTTATAATTATTTTGTCAATTATACCTCAGTAAAGTTGGAAAATGTCATGATTGCACATTTTATTATTTCATTTGTATGGTATAATAAAAAACTCTAGCAAAATAATGTTTCTAGATATTCAATAAGTTGATAAGTAAGAAATGATTATTATTTATTTGAGGGGAAAAAAGAGAATGAGACAGAGTAGTAGAAAGATTTCTTGGCAATATCTTATCTATTGACCTTGGTTTTCTTTATACAATTACATTTTGTTTGGTGCACTTTTTAAAATATGTATTGCATTTCAATTTAATAAGCTATAGAATGAGAACAATTATTTTTTCCATTAAAATAGAAAATACATTATTTAGGAGGGAAGGAGGACATATTTATTTTAATTCCTTGCTGGCAAATGAAAGTACCAGTTAGGAAAGAAAACAATGAAGTTTTTAAAAAGTAATATTTTCTGTTACTACATGTTAATTAGAATTAATGAAATCCAGAACATTGATAATGCTAAATGCTGGTGAGAATGTGGAGCAAGAAGAACCCTCATTCGTTGTTGGTGAGAATGCACAATGGCACCGCTCCTTTGGAAGGCAGTTGGACAGTTACTTAAAAAATTAAACACACCGAATGATCCAGCAATTTCACTCCTTGCTATTTACCTAAAGAATTGAAAACATATGTTTACACAAAACCCTGCACACAGAAGTTTATAGCAGCTTTATCATACCTGCCAAACCTTGGAAGCAACCAGGATATCCTTCAGTAGATGAGTGGATAAACAAACCATAGTACAGCTAGACAATAAAATATAATTTATCACTAAAAAGAAATGTGCCAACAAACCACTAAAAAATAGATGAAACTTAAATGCATGTTACTAAGTGAAAGAAGCCAATATTCAAAAGGCTACACTGATAAATCTGTTTGCAGAGCAACAGTGAAGATGCAGACATAGATAACAGACTTATGGACAAGGGTGGAGGAGAGGGTGAGAGGAATGGAAAGAGTAGCATGGATGCATGTACAGTAATATATGTAAATAGATAGCCAGTGGGAAATCTGTTGTATAACTCTGGGAACTCAAAGTGGGGCTCTGTAATAACCGAAAGGGGTGGGAATGGGTAGGAAGTGGGAGGGAGATTCAAGAGAGAGGGGACATATGTACACCTATGGTTAATTCATGCTGATGATGGCAGATATCAAACCAATATTGTAAAGCAATCATTGATCAGTTAAAAATGAATATTTTTTAAAAGACTACAAACTGTATAATTTCAACTGTATGACATTCTAGAAGAAATGAAACTATGGAGATAGTAAAAAGATCAAGGTTGTCAAGGGTTGTGGCACAGGGAAGATGAAGAGATGGAGTACAGATTTTTAGGGTAGTGGAATTGTTAATTTTGATACTGTAATAGTGGGTACCTGTCATTCATAATACTCTTGTCCAAACCCATAGCATGGAGAATACCGAAAGTGAATGTAAACTATAGACTTTGGGTGACTATGTGTCTATGTAAGATAATTGACTGTAACAAATACACCATCTGGTGGGGGGTTTTGACAGGGAGGCTTTGAATGTGAGGGGGTTCAGGATATATAGGAATTCTCTAACTTACTCTCAATTTTGCCATAAATCAAAATGCTCTAAAGTTTTTTTTTTTTAATGTTTTTGTAAACTGCTTTTGTCAAAAGAATTACAATATTTATACCACATAAAGACTACTTATCTCTTTTGTACATATTACCCATTAAGTATTTTTTGTATATTAATTTTATAATTTTAAAGTTCATTTTCATAAAGTAATGCTACACTTTATTTGATAGTTTAGATCAGATAAGAAAGATTTATAATTTTTGTTTGAAAACATAGTGTAATATTTATTATTGTCAGAACCCAAATTCTTTATTTTTGGCAGCCTGTACCCTAGTCCATAGGTGTTTTCTTATTAGCAGATGTAAAGCTGCTTTTGTTTCCTTTTATGTTTCAATGAGGTGATTTTGAATATATTGTGAATGTTTGTCTTTCTCAAAAACTTGCTAAATATTTTCTCAAAATAAATTGCTATTTTTTCCTGGGTTTTATCTGTTTGCCAAGAACTTTTAAAAGTCTGACTTTATTTACAAACTAAAAAGTTGATTGTTATATATCATGGATACTGACAGTATCTAGATTTCTGAGTTAGATATAAGGCATGTTATTAATCACTGTCCAGCAAGTCCTGTGAGAAAAATAATGTGTTCATTCTCCTCTCCCCCAGAGGATCAATGAAAAGAGGCCTGGAGGATGAGTCTGCATTTTAGGTGAGCAACCCGAATGCTCTAGAGCGCTCAGCACAACTGTAGGCCTATTGCCTCAGAAGGACACATTGCCTTTGTTATGCAGACAGTATAAAAACCTCATATTTGATCCAGAGGGAAATATTAGCTCCATCTTGTAAAGCCATTTGTTATATATATAAAAAAAAAAATCCTTGAAACGATAATCTGGAACAAAGGTAAACAGTGTTTCTTCTTGTAAGAGATACAGAAATGTGAGAGACTCACCTGAATCATCTCAAAATGATGTTCATCCATAGTTTCTATATTTTTTTGACTTCTGCTAATTTTTCCCATGAAGACACCCCTGTCAGCCACTCTAATTAATCTCACTCACAGTGTCTGAGACCAATTTTGTTCCTTTATTTTCTAGTACAGCATTAAATTAAGTCCCATACTATCAACAGGATTTCACAGAGCAGAATGAGGCCCACCTGTAGGAATGACCTCCAAGGTCATGGACCAACCAACTGAACTGACCATCAGGCTGTTTTCCTGTAGTTGCTGTAGGCATCTTTTACCTGGCCTGAGGCATTATTTCAGCTACAGCAGGATACATTGGTGATTACATGGTCTTTATTTGGAACTGTAAGACCCAAGTCTCAGACAATTTTCCCCTAATAGACCAAGTTAATGAGTCAAGAGTGATCTAAATGCCTTTGGGATCCTGGTAGTATCACTGATAACTCCAACTCAAGTTAGATAAAACTTGAATAATGCAGATCATTACCCACAGAATAAACATAGAAAAAGCATACCCATATAACTCCACAAGGTTTACTCTGGTACACAGTGAATCTGTGTACAAAGACTTTCTTAAATACCCTGAAACTATATGCCTTTTCATCTTTGTTGAGGGCACCTGTGTGTGAGTGGGTATCTGTGTGTCCAGACAAAAGCCTCAGTGGTCAGGTCCTTTTTGCAACTCTATCTTGGCCTTAACTTCCTGTTTGTACAGGGCCTCAAGGTCACCCAGAGGTGAAAGATTGGAGCCCTCTTAGACATTTTCTGGACAAACTCACAGCCCTGCATATGCATGTGAGTTTCTTGTTCACCGGGTATATATCAGAGCTTTCAAAGTTCTTCATGGAATCTCAGTCTCCAGCTCTTCTTTCTGTATGTTTGGCCAGTCTCTTGGTCGCAGACAGTTGGACACGACTGGGTGACTTCACTTCACTCACTTCATACTTTATCAGTGGAGAAGGAAATGGCAACCCACTCCAGTGTTCTTGCCTGGAGAATCGCATGGACAGAGGAGCCTAGCAGGCCATGGCCCATGGGGTCACAGAGAGTCAGACACGACTGAAGTGACTAAGTATGCATTTGTCTGCCCCAACTTGTGTCTAAATTCAGGAAGATGCCATGTTAAACAGTTACTGATTATTATTTTTTAGACACATTCTTGCAAAAGAGCTTTTCCTCTTTAGCAAACTCCAAAGCAAGTCAAACCACAACAAAGCACTGCAAGGGAGACTCTTTCTGAGAACTGCAAAGAGGACGGGGACTTTTGAGGAGCCCCAGCCTCATTCTCCCCCGTCCTCTGGTGGAGGCATGGCTGCTGATGGTAACTGTAACCTTGGTGATACGACTACTGTACTTCAAGATGATTGTTGGGCTGGGGAAGAGGGAGGGAATAAGCCAAGTTAGCAAGTTACGAACATTGTTGTTTGTCGTGAGAGTTGGCAGTTTGTGTGAAGTAGAAAGTCCTTTGATTTTTTAAAATCTCAGCTAATACCCAGAATTCTGAAAAAGTAGATTTTGAAATTTTTGGTCAGTAGTTTGATAGTTTTCATTGAATATCTCATTCTCATACATTGAGTTTTGACTTTCCTGTAAGTGGTTCTGTTCTAACTTACTTTTCAATGTCTTGTGATAGTTACTTTTGGTATTCTGTGGTCCTGGTTTTTTAGTGAAAATCAGTTGGAAAAATATGATGGGTCATGTTCACTCCATCCAATCTCTGTATCATGTGCATTATTCAAGTTAAAGCTGTCATATTATATAAAAGTTTTTTATGTAAAAATCTTTTTGAAAGACAAATTTGTATAAAATATTTACTCTATTCATCATTTACTGAGTCACAAACAAAAAACTTTTAAATTTTATTGATTTATCAAAGGCCAAAGCAATCAAGATTTTTAAAGTATATTCATGCATTTAAGGTTATTATAGATGGAGTAGTTTTCCTTTTAATACTACATGCTTTATAGCATATATTCTTTAAAAATGTAATATCAAAATAATTTTTAGTTCAGATAGATATTTTGGTGTGATTATTACTAAAAATGTGAAATTATATATTGTTGTTGCTTTCTGGTTGCTAAGTATGATGACAGAAAACTCAAAACTTACACCATTGAACATTTAAACATTTAACATTTAAACTTACACCATTTAACATATTTAAACCATTTAACAACTCTTATTTAAAAACTCTCTTAATAACAACCCAAAGTGTAGGGGTAAAAAGTGCGCTTATAACAATGCCTACTGTGGGCATTTTATATAGGCAAACAAAATTTTTATTTTTTATATATGTATAAAACAAAGATCATGGCATCCAATCCCATCACTTCATGGCAAATAGATGGGGGAAAAAGTGGAAACAATGATATATCTTATTTTCTTGAGCTGAAAATTCACTGCGAGCTGTGACTGCAGCCATGAAATTAAAAGACACGTATTAAAAAGAGAGACATCACTTTGTTGACAAAGGTCCATACAGTCAAAGCTATGGTTTTTCCAACCGTCACATACAGACAGGAGGATGGATGAAAAGCTGAAGAATGGATTCTTTTGAAATGTGGTGCTGGAGAAGACTCTTGAGATTCCCTTGGACAGCAGGGAAATCAAACCAGACAATCCTAAAGGAAATCAACCCTGACTATTCATTGGAAGGAATGATGTTGAAGCTGAAGCTCTAATACTTTGGCCACCTGATTCAAAGCTGACTTACTGGAAAAGACTCTGATGCTGGGAAAGATTGAGGGCATAAGGAGAAGGGGGCAACAGAGGATGAAATGGTTGGATGCCGTCACTGACTCAGTGGACACCAGTTTGAGCACACTCGGAGATAATGAGGGACAGGAAGACTGGTGAACTGCAATTTATGGGGTCAGAAAGAGTCGGACATGACTTAGCAACTATTGAGAAAGACCTGATCCTGGGAAAAATTGAAGGCATTGACTCAATGGATGTGAATTTGAGCAAACTCCAGGAGATAGTAAAGGACAGGGAAGCCTGGTGTGCTGCAGCCCATGGGATTTCAAAGAATCGGACACAACTCCGGTAATGAACAGGAATAATAATAGTTATTTGAATGAATGGAACAGATTTCCTGTTTAAAAATTTTAAAATATGAGGTACAAAAGCATAAAAGTAAACTTCAGTGGTAGTAAGTCTACCAGAGAACATATGTTTTATAATTCTATGTAACAGATTAATAAACTTCTGTATAATTTGAAAATTTAACATAATTTCTCTATAGTGTTTCAAAGGAAATGTACTTAAATACTCTGATGACCAATAAGGGATTAACAGATTATTATACATAATCACCTGAAAATATTATTTTTATCCACAAGCAAATTGCTTGTTGCAAGAGAAAGGGGAAGAGTGGTATGTATGGAGGTAGAGCTCTTATTCACACATCACCTCTTGTATTATATAATCTCTCTTCCCCTACACGATCATACACTGCTACTGTATCATATTGATTATTATTTAAATGAAACATTAAGAATAGGAAAATAAAGAATGTTTTGTTCTATAAAAGAAATGGAAGTTTTAACTGAAGCAAGTTCAAAATTTTAGCATACCTAATTTTATAACATAGAATTAAAACTATAATCAGCAATCATTTAGAAAACTTAAAATAATAGGCTAAAGTTTTTTGGCCTTAGGTATCAAAAATTATATCTGTTCTTTATCATACTATTTTTTTCAGACATAAACTTAATCTTACATTTGTAACCATGGTGAAATCTTCAAGAGTGCTTCTTGTGGTTTTTTATTATACCTTTTGATTCCATTTTAGGGCCTGAATACTTTAATTGTCATCTCTTAGCAGTCAAGGGACCAAATTAAGGGAATTTTAGGTGAAAGAAGTGATAGTTTTTCCATGCTTTTGGATAGACATCAAAGGAAGAGAGCTCTATTTTATTCCCTGTGATTTTCTTGAGGCTTTGGGAGCCAGGAAATATCATCAGAGAATAAACATTCAGTTCAAAACAAAAAAGAAAAAAAGTGTTTTGCTACTATAAAATGACCTCAAAATTCTCCTTGAGGAAGGAGGCAAATTGTGAAAAGGGTATTAAAAGATCTCTGCATACAAAAGCATCTCTAAATGAAACAAAATGCCTCCATGTTGTAGAACTGTTTGAGATTGTAAGAACACAGTGTTTGCAGACAAACCACCATAAAACTGTACTGTTTTCTGTAGTTGTCAATTAAACAGTTGTATCAGGAGAACAGTGTCTCAAGGGACTTGGGGACTAGGAGCTGAAGGAAGGAGGGCAGGTGACCCCAGGTGTAGGTTTAGGTCCTGCCTGGAGCACGCTGCTCATGATGGAGAGTAACCCGAATAATCTTCAGCTTCACATTGGGGCAGTTTCGTTGTTGCTATCCAAAGATAGTTAAATGCTTCCTGCCCCTCCCATCTAACTCAAATCAAATACACTTACAGACAATAATGCAACAAGGTACAGAGTTCTTAAAAGGAGGCTGGGTACATCTAAAAATACACACTCATAATTGAAGATGTGGAGATATGAATTGTTATAATAAACAGTCACATAGGACCATGTTCATCTGTGTGCGTGCTAAGTTGCTTCAGTCTTGTCCAGCTCTTTGTGACCCCATGGACTGTAGCCCGCCAGTCTCTACTTCCATGGGATTTTCCTGGCAAAAATACTTGAGTGGGTTGCCATTTCCTTCTCTAGGGGATCTTCCTGACTCAGGGATCAAACCCGTGTCTCTTATGTCTTCTGCATTGGCAGGCAGGTTCTTTACCACCAGCACCACCAATCTGTACTGTTGTATTATTTACATTTCATATAAATGCCACAGAGACAGGCTGGGACCTGAGGCCTAGGGCCCTTTGCTGCAATGTTTGCACCTGGACAAACATCTCCTCAAGCAACAAAACTGTAAGCAGCTAAAAACAATTGCATGCATGTGTAGTTGGGGCAAATTATGGACAAAAGATGCAAAGAAACCAAAAACCCAACTATCATTTCTGAAGAGTCTAGAACAAAAACTGGGTGTTGGAAGCAAAAGCAGGGTCCTGAGCTTGCCCCCTGAGCTTAACACCATCTACTGCTAAGTCACTTCAGTTGTGTCCAACTCTGTGCAACCCCATAGATGGCAGCCCACCAGGCTCCCGCATCTCTGGGATTCTCCAGGCAAGAATACTGGAGTGGGTTGCCATTTCCTTCTCCAATGTATGAAAGTGAAAAGTGAAAGTGAAGTCCTCTGTTGTAACCGACTCTTAGGGACCCCATGGACTACAGCCTACCAGGCTCCTCCATCCATGGGATTTTCCAGGCAAGAGTACTGGAGTGGGGTGCCATTGCCTTCTCCAAACACCACCTAAGGGGTGGGAAAATCACTTAAGCCACCTCTCCAACGAACCCCTGGACACATCCCTACTCTCAGTCCATATAAGAAACCAGCTTGCACCTCCCTGGCAAGCAAGCAAGGACACCTGTTATTTGCTCTGGCAGTAGGGACCCCAGTAGAGCCATACCTGCATTATTGTCTGGCTTCTAATCAATTCCTATTGATTAAGGAGGTCAAGAACCTTTGTCATTAACACTATTGAATAGATTTCTTCTCAGAGGAGTACCTTGATTAGAATGAGTCCAGTCTCTGATATCATGCAGGTAATCTATGTATCAGTTAGAGACACTGTGCTGTGTGAGTTCTCTCCCACCTGCTAAGGAACTCATGGTCTGCTCAGCAATGATAGTAAAGAACTCCCACAAGCATCGTGACATTGAAATGTCACAGTGCCCTGCAGCTCACCATTGTGGTCGCAGCCTCAAGCCACCATGGGAGCCACACCAGAGCTGTGCCTTATCAGCTGGTACATCATCCCTGGACCTCGGGAAATATCTGTGAGATCTCAAATCCTCATTGTTCAAAGTCACCTCCAGTTTTCTGTTTCTGCATAATTACTCTTCCCTACACTCTTTGGAAAGAATGATGCTAAAGCTGAAACTCCAGTACTTTGGCCACCTCACGTGAAGAGTTGACTCATTAGAAAAGACTCTAATGCTGGGAGGGATTAGGGGCAGGAGGAAAAGGGGACGACAGAGGATGAGATGGCTGGATGGCATCACCAACTCGATGGATATGAGTCTGAGTGAGCTCCAGGAGTTGGTGATGGACAGGGAGGCCTGGCGTGCTGCGATTCATGGGGTCGCAAAGAGTCGGACACGACGGAGCAACCGAACTGAACTAAACACTCTTTTATGGCTTTTCTTTTTTCCTACCAAAGCCATATTTAGTCAAATAACCAAAGCAGAAAATGAATTGATTATGTGGCTATCAACTTACAGATTGATGTATTTCTAGATAACTTGAGATCCAGAAATCAAGACAGGAAATAAAGGGACAGATCAGAGTTGCCAGTTAGTAGATAGCCCTGTGAAATACAACCATAGAGGAATTTCGAGAATTCCTGCATCTTTACATTGCTTGCTGGAGATTCAGTGTCCTGGATGGAGCCTTTCATTTGCAGAATCTCAGTTGCCTTTTATTACCTAAATCAATGGGGAGTAAACTTTGCTTTCCATAGAGACACCCAGACATTGTCTTTTGAAGATCTGTGGTGATTTTATAGGCTTCCTAGGAGGCGCAGTGGTAATGAATCTGCCTGCCAATGCAGGAGATGCAAGAGATGCAAGTTCAATCCCTAGGTTGGGAAGATTCTCTGTAGTAAGAAATGGAGACCCACTCTAGTATTCTTGCCTGGAAAATTTCACACAATGGAATAAAAAAGGTAATCCTTAGGCCACTGGTTCAATTCTGGCTCAAAGAAGAGTGGCTTGTTTAAGCACTTCCCAGGTGATACTAGAGGTAGAGAACCTGTCTACCAATGCAGGAGACATAACAGATATGAGTTCGATCCCTGGCTTGGGAAGATGCCCTGGAGGAAGGCATAGAAACCCACTCCAGTATTCTTGCTTGGGTCACGTAGAGTCAGATAAGACTGAAGTGACTTGGCACACACACACATATATATATCCCCTGGAGAAGGGAATAGCAACCCATTCCAGCATTCTTGCCTGAAAAATTTCATGGACAGAGGAGTTGGGTGGGCTACAGTCCATGGGGTAGCAAAGAGTAGGACACGATTGAACGACTAACACTTTCATTTTCATAGAAAAGAGGTAAAGTCAGACCTAGAAAGACAAACATCACATGATATCCCTTTTATGTGGAATCTGAAAAACAAAAATAATGCAAATGAACATATATACAAAACAGAATTAGACCCACAGACATGTAAAACAAACTTATTGTTACCAAAGGGGATAACAAGGTAGGGAGGATAAATTAGGAGTTTGGGATTAACAGATACACACGCAGTATTGTGTTTAAAATAGGTAACCCCTACTGTATAGCAGAGAGCTATACTCAATATTTTGTAAAAACCTATAACAGAAAATCATCTGAAAAAAATAGATACATGTGTATGTATAAATGAATCACTTTGCTGTATATCTAAAACCAAAACAATACTGTAAATAAAGAATACCTCATTTTAAAAAAAGGAATTATAAAATGGTGAATCTTCGAAATTAAAAACATGATATTTGGAAAAGTAAAACAAAGATAGATGTATTCCAACCTTGTTAACATCTTGTTTCTCCATCTGTAACACAGGGATAACAATTCTATCATCTCAAGGACTAAATGAGAATTGATGATCAATGCATTCCAAACAATGCCTGATATCTAGTAAGCACTTACTAAGATTAAATATTACTGTTATTACTACCTTAATTTCATTGTAATAACATACCAACAAAAATATCATCATTATAATTCATCACCATCATGAATATTCCCACAAACATATATTTCAGTAAGGGATCTCTATAAAAGATTCTGCCAGAGTTTAAGATCATGGTATTGGAGCTCACATTATAACACCAAAAAATAACTTCTTTAAATTTTAATATTATACTGACCTGCTATTTAAAATCCTCATACAATTTTTCTATCTCTTGTTCTGCAATCTTGACAAATTGGTAGATCTCTCTTACCAGGAACTCCTGTAGATTTATTAAAATTTTTGAACCTTATTCCTTTTAGGCTTTTCATTTCTAATCTCATGAATTCCCTAATTATATTCCCCAAAATAAACACATACATACATAAATAAACATAAAATAATTTTCTTCTCAAAGATAAACTGTCTGCCCTGCTAATTGTATTAGTTTTTCTCATTGTTTAATATGATGATTTCAGTTCAGTTTATCAGTTTAGTTGCTCAGTCATGTCCGACTCTTTGTGACCCCATGGACTGCAGCAGGCCAGGCTCCCCTGTCCATCACCAACTCCTGGAGCTTGCTCAAACTCATGTCCATCCAGTTGGTGGTACTATCCAACCATCTCATCCTCTGTCATCTTCTGCTCTTCCTGCCTTCAATCTTTCCCATCTCAGGGTCTTTTCCAATGAGTCAGTTCTTAGCATCAGGTGGCCAAAGAACTGAGATTTCAGTTTCTGCACCAGTCCTTCCAATGAATATTCAGGACTGATTTCCTTCAGGATTGACTAGATTGATCTCCTTGTGATGATCTACCATATAACATTGTAGGGTTGCTCTGGGTCAGCTCATGTCTCATGGGAAAAAGTCTAACACAGCAGGGAGGGCACTGTTTGGTTGATTTCCCATAAAAATGGTCAGTTAATCCTGCTTGCCTGCTCAGTCATATCCAACTCTTTGCAACCCTATGGACTGTAGCGTGACCCTATGGACTGTAGCCCAACCCTATGGACTGTAGCCCACTAGGCTCCTCTGTCCATGGGATTTTCTAGGCAAGAATACTGGAGTGGGTTGCTATCTTCTCCTCCAGGGAACCTTCCTGACTCAGGAATCAAACCCTGTCTCCTGCATTTCCTGCATTGACAGGTGGATTATTTTTGCCACTGAGCTACCTGGAAAGCCCCCACACTTCCCTACTATTTTCCTGTTTTTCATAAAACAAATAGTAAGCTTTTTGAAAATTTCATATCCAGGAATTCCCCCGCAATTAAAATATTTATATTTAAATACTTAAAGTAAATTTATGACTATTAACAAACAAACTTGCAACATACATATCTGGGAAAACCAAAAACATAGGTATTTAGTAATAAATACTGCATTTAAAGCTATGTGATAGGATAGCATTTACTAATTGCTTATTCATAGAAACATAAAGCTAAGCTCTGAGAAACTAAAAACAGGCTAACTAATGTAGTCTGGGCCCAACTAATTTGTGAAGGATTAACTTACCTACTTTGAGTTTGGTGCTAATAAGGCCTCAATCACAGGCGTGATCTCTTTGTTGGCTGGTTAGGTTGACTTTTGGTCACTGCTGTATATTTCATGTCCCATGTTCAGGGTAAATTCTTCCACTTGTGTCACTGGTCATAAGGAGAAATAAAACTAAGAGTGTAACTGCACATGTGCAAACCCACAACCTCTACTGGAAAAACATAACATACACTCTTCTGGTGGGAGGCCGTCATCCTCACCTGATGATACTATGTCCACTTTCAATAGTGTCGTCATTGCTAAAAATGAACAAAACCTGTACTTGTAGATGCTCAGCCAGATGTAAACAGCACCTTTGCATATACTGAGTAATTTTCTATAGATGTTTAAAGAAACTAAGCTTTACAGTTGACCATCTCTATTTTTACACAAGGCACTGAAAAGTAGCTAATTTTAAAACACTGACATAAAAAAAAAATGATTTTCTCTTTATTTTGTTCAATTTATTTTATTTTTAATCTTATTTTTAAGGGTTTTATTTATTTATTTGTTTTGTTTTTGTTTTTTTATTTAAATTTATTTATTTAAATTAGAGGCTAATTACTTTACAATATTGTATTGGTTTTGCCAATTGGAGGATAATTGCTTTACAATGTTGTGGTGTTTTCTGCCATATAACAATGAGAATCAGTAATAATATTCAGTAATAATATATATATATACCCTGATCCCACTCCTCTAGGTCATCACAGAGCGCCAGGCAGGCCTCCCTGTGCTATACAGCAGCTTCCCATTAGTTATCTATTTTACACATGGTAGAATATGTATGTCAATGCTACTTTCTCAATCCACCCCACTCCATTCTTATATGTACCACAATGTTCATTGCAGCAGTATTTACAATAGCCAGGACATGGACGCAACCTAGATGTCCATCAACAAATGAATGGATAAAGAAGTGTGGTATATATATGAAATAGAATATTACTCACCAATAAAAAGGAATAAAGAGCTTGTCAATAGAGAATGAAGTCATTCATAGAGAGAAAAACTAAATACTGTATATTCACACACACACAAATATATATGGAATCTAGAAAAATGGTACCAATGAACCTATTTTCAAGACAAGAATAGAGATGCAGACATAGAGAATAGACTTGCCAAAAGCAATTTTCTTATTATAAATAAAGTTAAAAAAAAAGCTTTCAAAGGATTGAGGTAGAAGTCCAGCTTACTCATATTAATGTGAACATCAAGTATTTTATGGAAAAATTAATGTATAAATTATTTGTTAGTAAATTTAAAAAATTCACCAATAATGACCAATTGATGATATTTTGTTAAAATATTAACTATGACATCTACCTCACTATTTAAAGACTTTTTCATGTGAAGCTCAGTTATACTTGGTAATGTTTTCAGTTTCAAATTTTTTTTTAATTTTCATGGCAATGTCAACATTGCTCTGAGTCTTCCTTAAGGAAAAAAAGTCTACAATGACTTTGTCCATTTTTAACAATGAATCAATTAATTTGATCAAAAGAAATATTTCCAGTTAATTCTCTTGAAGTTTCTACCTCTGTCCAATATTTATTTGTTGCATATACATGGACCCTTCTCCTAAATTTTTATATTCTTTCATATTTTTCCACATATGTGGAAAAATTATGTGGGTCTTTAACAATAGAATTATGTAGGTTTATACCTATTGCTTAAATATGTATTTTGGACATTATGAATGAGGGGCTGAATACAACTGAAGCATTCAGCCAAATAGCCCAGGTTAAAATAAATTATAGTTTTTAAACTAAAATGATTCCCAGGATTTTGAGACATGAAATAGACTTTTTTTTTTTTTAATAATTTCTGAACCCTGGAAAATAAATGCCTTATTTCCTCAAGCTTTAATTTCTGTACTGAGAATGTTGTGATAATCAACAGGAAAATGTAAAGATTTTCTTAATTAGGAATGACATAAAAGCTACTTCTACATACAGTTCTACTCAGTAGAAATTCATTTTTAAAATATTTATTAAGCTTGACAAAGGAATTAGTATTCAGCTCACTGGAAAGTGACTCGAAATTGCTTTACATGAACTAGGCTGTTTTTAATGATTTCTTACTAAATGCAGTTTTCATCAAAAAATGAATATCTTACCCCAAAACAGTTACTTAATTCAAAAAGAAAATGCAGTGCAACCTTATTTAATTATAATAAATAGAAAAAAAGAATAGGAAAAAAAAAGAAGAGACCACGAATGTTCTAAAAAATAAATATAGGATATATGTAGGATCTAAGTTTCTAAGAATTGCTGTTTTCTACATTTTCATGTTTACTTTAATCACCAGGGGGAATGTAGAGTGTACAATGGGGTGGTTTTTGTAGTGCAAAAATACCTGTAGCCACAATTTGGTACATGAAGAATTTTAAAAAATATTGTGCAAAGTTGTGAAAATTCAGAGGTTAATTCAACTATTTCCATGATTTTAACTTTCATTTTAGAAACCCATAAGGTAGTAGGAACAGGGTCAGGATTATGCAAGGCCCTGGCACAGCACTTATTGGCCACTCCAAAGTGGGCACTGTCAAATTTAATAAAAGAAGACAAATATTTAGTTTTTGAAATGAAGGCATTTTGACACATTTTTTGAAATTAAAGAATATTAGTAAAGGAAACTGATCTCTTCCGTCTTTCATTTTGAGGCTGTACAGTATTGCCTGGGCATATTTTTTGGAAGAATTTTGTTCTCTTTTCTTTGTTGCTCTATTTTTTAAAGGCTTGTCTTAAAAGTTAGGACCCCACACAAAACCACAGTTGGGAGAAATATTGGATTCATTAATCATTTTTCTCATTCTTGTATCTTAGAAATGAAAATGTATAAAGATCACAAGGAGGCTAGATTTCCTCTTGGAAGATTTACTCTGTTTAGAATGTGTCTGTTTGATCCTCCTGTCTCCTCATCCTGTGTTCATTCTGTGTGTCCAATAGAGAAATTCCAGTAGAATAAGCATGTTTACAGTCATGAGCTCAAAAGCAAAATTGCAAGCTTAAGAAGAAATTGTGAATTCAATATGCAGTCCTAACTTCCTGCAAGAAAGCAGCATACAAAGTATTTGTTGATATTTAATATCTATCATCAGGATTGTGTCCTGGACCACAGAAAAAACCAGACAAAATATTGCTGAAAAAGCTTCAGCTCTACAAAACTTGGTCTTCCCTAATGACTCAGATGGTAAAGAATCTGTCCACAGTGCTGCAGACCCAGGTTTGATCCCTGGGTCAGGATGATCCCCTGGAGAAGGGAATGGAAACACACTCCAGTATTCTTGCCTGGAGGATTCCATGGACAGAGGAGCCTGGTGCACTACAGTCCATCGGGTCACAAAGAGTTATACATGACCAAAGCAACTAACACTTTCACTTTCACACTTTCACTAATACTTGATGGAAGGTGACACACCTGCATTCACATACACATATCATCCTATAAATGTTTTATTTAAAACATGTGGTTGTTCTAAACTCTGCTCATATTTTATTCCAAGTTTTCTTTATGTATTTATAAAAAGTAAAGGGAGAGTGAGCAATGAGTTGGCTCCATTAACAGAAGAATTTCAAAAATTTAAAAGATGCCAAGTTTATATTATTACCATACGATGATTAAAATAGAGAAAGACAGTTAGTTCCAATAAATGCTGGATATTGTTAACCAAGTTGTGAAATCAGAGCTTTGAAAATATGAATGGTATGCTGAGTTAGGGATTCAGTGTTCAATATTAAATGTTTATTTGCAGTGATAATAAGAAAGCTAATTTCTAGGAGCACAGCATCCTGACAAACAGCATTGTGCTAAATTAAGAAAGCACTGAGATAGAAATGTACTTGGAATTGGCAGCGATGCATATGACTTACAGTTTTGACTATACCAACTTCCGTATTTTATCAATCTAAATATGTTAATTGTTAACATTTGCAAACATTTTAAAATATACACAGCTATAGTAAATATACTTCAAATTAATGTGCTGAAGTTATTATTACAAAAGTGCTTTGCCATGGCAGTAAATCTCTTCTCTGCTACTTATCATCAATTGGAATTTAGAAGTGGATTTGTCTTATAACTATTGAAAACAAAGTTTTGTAAAAGGAAGACATTAAAATGTATTCCTACAAAATATGAGATGAACGTGTTAATCTATGAGAAGTTGAATCATTTAAAATGTAATTTTGAAATTTAAAATGTATTAGCTAAACAATTGAAAGAAATGAATATATACATATCAGAAAAATATATAAAATGTAAAAATTGATGTCTAAGAATAAATAGACTACCAATCACCATTAATGAAATTGAAATATAAATAGAAGATTGAAACATGCAATTATTAAGTTTGAGTTAATAAGTATGAAAAGTTATTCAAATACAAAAAATACATGTAGTCATGGAGATCTTTGCCTTGTTCTTAAATGCAATGAGTCTCTAAGTTCAATATTCTGTTTCTAGCAGATATAAAGTCTCCTTCTAATAAATACAGGAATAGAAGTCCTGGCAAAAAAAAATTAAAAATGGAAATGAGGAATAAGAACTAAAAAGAAATGTATCTATTTGCAAATGATTTATTAACCACAGAGTCAATAGACAAGCTAACAAAGCAATAAACGACTTTGGTCAAGTTTCTAAATACTTTAATACTGTATGCAATTATCCTGTTCCTTTACCTGCTGGGTATTCCTCTGTCTCTTCATCTTGTTTATATTAAAAAAAAATAATAATGTATGCAAGTTGGCAACATACCCTCATAAAAGAATAATCATGAAAAAAATAGAAATAAGATGCTATTTCTATAAGAAGAATTATACAGAACATGATGAAGAAGATACTGATGAAGAAAAATATTAAACTCTATTAAATAATTAAAAATAGACTCAGAATAAATAAAAAGAGAATATGCAGTGAATCTTGAAAGAGGCAAGTATTTTATTATTATGTTTACTTAACAGTTCCTTGTTATTTTTTAAATCAAATTAAAGATGCACCCTTTAAGCTCTGTTATTTATTTCATCAAACTTCAATTTATAGGCATATATCCACTTCAACAACAAAGTCAGACAAAGATTTGGTAAGTGGGTTTTAAGATGATTTCAGTATTAATATAATGTTTTCTTTCATTCAACTGTTTCTATAGTTCTTATTTTTAGCTATAGAGGTTAACATTCAGAACTTTCTATATTGACTCTGAAATTGACTCTGAAATTCTAGAATACTGAATATATCACATTTCCTTTGCCCACAGAGTGGAACTCATTACTTCTGGTGACTGTAGGTTTATCAAAAAGGGTGAGAGGCCTGTATTTTTTTGTTGATGTGTCAGACTTGTTCTATTAGCTGCAGTCCCATTCTGAGGATTCACGCTTACCTGTGGGCAAGTGTGATCATTTCTAAATTTGTCCTAAAATATTTGCACAGAAGCAAACTTGTCCCACCTGGTATTTGTGGTCTGTACTTTTTTCCATGTGATTTCCCTTGGATTTCATCATGTTTATACAGGTTTCTGTCTCTAACGTGTATTCATGTAGATATGTTGGGCCAAATAACAACTCTTATGATCTACCCACAAAAATCTGACATCAAATGGCTATTTAAAGATTGGTTACCGAACATATTCAGGACAAATAATATTGTGCAAGAGATTAACTGGTAAATGACATTGTTAAATGAAAGGAACCCAAGATGAATAGACTACTTTTATTTAAAAAAAAAAAGTAGTCCAAATATGATATTATATAATAGGGTTTTTAATATTATGTATGTTTCCACATAAGCATAGTTTCTAATTTCTAATCACTTAATTTTCCTATTAATTATAGTTCAAAGATTACAATAAAATATATGGTATTCTCTTTCTAACATTGACTACAACATACATAAGGAATTTGAAGGTACTGTGAACAAAGATGCTGAGGAATCAGAAAATCCAGAAATATTTAAAAAAATACACTCTATAAAATAAGAAAAGAGTAATTCCCCAAATAACTAATGCCTCTGATAAAACACAGAAGATGGAAATTAAGTAATCTCATCCAGCATCAAACTGATCCTATTAATCAATCAATAATCAGAGCTCTCAATTGCCTCTCTTTTAGTCCCCTGATATTTATCCCCCCATAATTTTAACTTGGGATTCTCATATTTGTTTTTTTTTTTTTTTTTTTTTTGGTTATGGCATGTGGGAATCTAGTTCCCTGACCAGGGATTGAACCAGGCCTCCTGCATTGGGAATGCAGAATTTTAACCACTGGACCACCAAGGAAGTCTGTGAAATTCTCATCTTTAAATATATATTTCTTTGAGTCTGGCTAGAGATGGGGAGGATCTCCAGAATTTCACTGTTCTAAGGCCCACATGTTATTTAACTGTTCCATGTTGCAGGTGTCTCTGCCCATCAGGACTGTTACCACTGGAGAGAGTGAAAAGCCATTGGGGGAGGCCCTGAACCAAAACCCAGCCTCGTCTTCCTTTTGGTACATATCTATTCTATCAGCATCTAATTAGTGAGCCACCCTCAGACCATAAAGTACATGGATTTAATTTAGTTTATTTGAGTCTCTCTCCAGAAGTAATCACAGAGTGAAATGGGACAGTCCACGGGTTATTTTAAAATCTGAAGTAAGTAAACTTGTTATTAGATCAATCAGCTTCTAAAAGTAAATACATTAATTAAATTTGAATGTAGGACACTTTCATCTTTCTGCATATCTCCATCCATGCTTAGAGCATCAAGCATGAACGTGGATTCCAAAGGAAACGCTGCTCTGTATTCTATCAGAGAAGCCAAAGCTGCTTTTCCCATTCCTCCTGTGAGCTGCTTTGAACATCATTTCCAATGACTGTGCCAATTTGGTGGCTGGTGTCAGCCAGGACTTGCTGATTTCAAAGCCAGCTTGTATCACTGTGAATATTTCATGTCTGTTTTTTATATGCAGGATCAAAATGATGAAAGCTGCCTTTTTCTCTTATGATCTAGAAAAGACTGTTTGGGAGCAAGACTCAGGGACAAATTTACCATTTTTTTTTCTTTTTCTATGTTGTGTTTTCACTCACTCTGTCACTTGGAGCACTTGAATTCACTCCTGTCATTCACTGCAGATATCTTACTCTTCTCCATTGGCCCCTTCGGAGAACAGCATAAGTGTGTGCTCAGTCCCTCAGTCATGTCTGACTGTGTGACCCCATGTGCTCTTCTGTTCATGGAATTCTCCAGGCAAAAGTAATGGAGTAGGTTGCCATTTCCTTCTCCAGGGGCTCCTTCCCACCCAGGTATTGACAAGAGTTGTTTGGGGGTTGGGGATCAGGACAGGTCTGCAGCCTCAGCAAAGAGTTCAAACCAGAAAACCAAGGCAAAAGAACAGTCCTAAGAACTGGGCAGTTATAGAAATAGAGATCTTTAAGAAACAGCTTTTGCCTAAGTATATGAGCAACACAGATTTGGACCAATGAGCATTTGACCCCTGGATGGAGTTTGAGCATACACAGACAGCTGAGTGCCCGGCAATCCAAGCACCAGCCCTGGACATGGCTACTCATGTACAGCTGTGTCCTCATGGAAGCTCTGAGACCCTGGGTTACTAGAATTTTTAATTAATAACTGGAAGTCAAGTCTACATGCCCTTTACTAAAGGAAACTGTAGCCATATTATCTTAAACAAGCAAAATACCATTGAGGCTTTAGGAATGCAACATTAATATAATAGGGGTAAAATAAATATCTAGATAATTTAGACCAACTCTTTTCTTCCCTGTAATAAAATATCTGATGATGGAGGAAATGCACTCATATGACTTGAATGCCACCTAAAATGTTGAATGTTGACTAAAACATCAAATACTTGTACAACTTTTGATTAGTATTTTGTTGTGTATAGATTTGATATTCATTTTTTAGTATAAAAACGGTCCCCTAACCAAAGTTCTATTATCAGCTTTTCTGCTGTTCCCTACCCTGTTCACTGAGACAATTATTTCCCACCAAGCAAAGAGCATCAAAATTTCTCTAACCTTGACCTCACTTTCAAGCTACAATTATTTCATATCTAACCAGCTTCTGTCATCTCCTACGTCAAACGGACTCACAATGGCAACTTATAATTTATCTGTTTTTTGACAAGCTTATGATGTAAAAAAAAATTGTACTTTTTTTATAATTAGACTTTTTATAGAAGTGCTAAAATTTGCCTTCCTGTGAAAATATATGCTTTCCTTGGCTACCTGTATGAAATCACAGGGAGGAATGTATGGAGCAGAAAATCAATAACATAGTCTGAATCCAGCTCTCAATAATGGGGCTCAGTTTGATTGGTTTCTTTTTTTTAAAATTGTACTTATTATTTAACCTAATAATGCAATTGCTTTGGCAACGTATAAGTAATGGGCTCCCCAGGTGGTGCTAATGATAAAGAACTCACCCATCAATTAGGAGACCTAAGAGAAAAAGGTCCAATTTCGGGGTGGAGAAGATCCCTTAGAAGAGGGCATAGCAAACCACTCCAGTATTCTTGCCTGGGAAATCCCATGACCTGGAGGGCTTTAGTTCTCATAGGGTTGCACAGAGTAGAACACTGAAGCGACTTAGCATTCACACAAGCAAGTAGTGGTTAAACTTGCAAAACAACTAAGAAAGAAAGAAAATGAATAAAGAAGGAAAGGGAAGGAGGAAGAGAAGGAGTTGCCTGACCCCTTTTTCTTATCATCCATTTTCAAGCTGGTTGGTCTCCTTGTTAATGAACTCAGGTTTGGATGCTCACTGTTCAAAAACCAATAATTTGAGAGGCAAGTGTGAATGGAAAGGAAAGGTCCTTTAATCAGAAAAGCCAGCAATCTGGGGGAGAATTTGACTTGAGTCCTGAGAAGCTGAAGATTCTGCTCAATCGTGATAGGTTTTCAAGAGAAAAGTGGGGGAGAATCTCAGTGAGTCACGGAGGCAGGAGGTTGGGTTCTGCATTTTCCTCCATGGTCGTAGGCTGACTGACTCTCTCTGCCAATGTTATCCTGTCCGAGTGGTCTGCCTGCAGGATTGCCAGGAGGACAGTTGGGGTTGGAATGAAAGCCATTCTTTAACTGCCTACTTCTTCATTCTAACCTCTTTTAATCCAGAAAAAGAATAGACAGGCATAACAAGGCATGGTGTGCATTCAGGAAGCCTAAGTCAGGAGTTAGTTTCAATTATTTGGTGATCTCATTTCTATGGTTAGGTTTTTAAGCTTAGGGACTTCCCTGGTGGCTCAGACGGTAAAGCATCTGTCTACAATGTGGGAAACCTAGGTTCAAGCCCTAGATTGGGAAGATCCCCTGGAGAAGGAAATGGCAATCCACTCCAGTACTATTGCCTGGAAAATCCCATGGACAGAGGAGCCTGGTAGGCTACAGTCTATGGGGTTGCAAAGAGGGGACAGAAATGGGCAAATAGGAAAAGGGCAAAAGAGCTGCTTTCACCAGGAAAGATAAACAGTAGTAGAAACAGCAAATTAAAGTCAAAAGGGAAGGGACAAGTCTCTTATTGTTTCTTAGAGTTTTCAGAATGAGAAGATAAGCAGCAGATATTTTAAAAATGATTATAGGTAAATAGACTTGGTTTGCAGTCACCCAGGTCATGAGAAACTAGTGACTCTGCCTCAGGGTTTTTCAGCCTTCATCTTATTGATGTTTGGGTCCAAGTCAATTCTTTCTTAGTTGGACTGTAACTTCCTTAATTGCACTGTAACTTCCTTAGTTGGACTGTAACTGTGGATGTTCAGCCACATTATTGCCCTCTCCACTCCAGATGTCAACCATACCCTGAAACTCTGGCAACCAAAAATCTTTTCAGACTTTGCCAACTGTCCCTTGAAGGCCACAATCGTCCCCAGTTGAAAATGACTGCTCTGGGTGAAGAAAGATGATAGAAGAGGCTGTCACTTGAGTTCACTGCTCAGGTGAATGATTAGCCATCCTGGTCACAGGTGAGGTCCTTAACTAAAAGTGATACTGAGGAATGACCCCAACAGATTTTTGTGGAATTGCTCTGATTTGGACCCTTTGGAGTAGGCCTTAGGTATCTTAAAATTCTAAGTGAGTCTGATATGTAGCCAGGGTTGAAAGCCCTTGCTGGGAAAAGGTTTGGCTAGGTTAGCAGGAGACCTCAGCCTAATGAGGACACTATTTCTCTTCTCCAAAATTACTGAAATTTTCAAGCCATATATTCACAGTCCATGTTTCATTCTCATAAATTTATGCATTGAATTTCTCATGTCAGCTCAAAATAAATCACTGAAACTTATAAATGTTTACAACACAGGACATTCAGTATATTTTCCATGGAAGGATATCTTGAATTAAATTACCTATGCATTAAATGTTAAGCAAAAGTGTCTGCATGAAATAAAATTTTCTATTCTGCTTGTATTAACCTCACTTAAGTGTTAAGACAACACAGGGAAACAACTCACTAACATGTTTGAAGGTGTGGCTGCATAGACAGACAGCACATTCAAATATAATGGAACTATCATGCTTTTTTTTTTTTTGGTCAAACTAATTTTATCTAAAAGACCCCAATGACACTTACCTGATGATATCCAAACCATTTCTTTTCTTTTTTTTTTTTTTTAGGAATCCAAACCATTTCTTAAAAAACAAGAAGAAATAAACACCAATCTCAAAGTATAACTTTTTATCTGTACCTAGATATTTAAAAAATAAAATTTGAGATCAAAATGGTCTGTGAATTTAATCAGGTCACTTGTTGAATGCATCACTCCAACTCATTTGATAAAATGTGATGCCCCTATTTTTATTGCCTAGTGATCCTAAATTTTGAGACCTACATGTGGTTGATAATTTATTTCCTGATAGATTGCCAGTTTCTGTTCTAAATTTTCTCCGAAGAGTTTTTATTCCCATTGCTTCTTATTTGGATCATCAATGAAAATTTACAAACAGCAAAAGCCTCCAACTTCTGTGTATGTCAATAATTTAAAGAGATATTTTTAAAAATATGACAATATTTAAGTGCAATGTCACTCTCCTGGGAAAAATGATATTTATTTAATAAAGATTTAACTATAGAATTTGTCAGGGCTATTTAATAAAAAATGAGTGCATTTGAAAGTATAATATGCATTTTGGAAACTGTTAGTATTGTTTTTATGTGAAATAAATAATCTGAAAATTAATGATGTGAGTGGGCATCCCAGACTTATGACACCTCATATGGAATGTTTCAGACAATTTTACTGGTGTCATGTTCAGACTGTGACCCCAGACATGCTAAATCAATGGTGCTGAATTAAGTAATGGATCAAGAAGTACATGTGCATTAACACTTGGATATTTGCAAAGCCTACTGTGATAACGTGTGTGAATTTCCATCTGATCTTTATAATTAAAGAAATGGGATAATTAATCTTAGTAGGAAGCTTATTTGTAGAGAAATCCCAACTTTGAAGTCCACATTTGGTTGATAGAAATTAAATACAGTTTTGAAATATAAACCAAAGAATATCAATGTCATAATATGTTAATGAGTGGAAATTCTTTCAGCTTTTCACTGATAGTAAAAAGAGCCTATAAAACTTTATTTATAATTCTTGCCCATTTTTATTATGTACCATTTTCTCAATTCCAGTAATATTGTTAATCTGTATGGTATAACTTAAATATTTATTGTAACATTCTTTAGGTAACATAGTGCAATATTTGCTCTTATTATGTAACTTCAAATTGAAGCCCAGTGGAAATCCTGATTTAGAAACTGTAGAAATTTGAACCTATACACAATTGTAACAAGAAAATATAAAAGAAGAAATCAAGCCCATTCTTAAGGATCTATTAATATTAAATACAATTACATTGATTTCTATGTTTTGTTACCCAGGCAATGTAATATATGTCTCCTCGTTAGTATTTATTTCCCAGTTTAAACAAAGCAAGTATACATGTGGAATCCTAAGATAGCAAGAACATACTACCATTTCTGGGTGCCAGTGGCAACTTCCCTCATCAGAAGTGATACCTGGGTGCTTGGGCAGCAGTAATTTGAACTTCTACTGAAGGTACAGGACAGGCAACATGCACTGAAAACTATTTCTTTCACAAAGCCTTTGTCTTCTCACCAGATCCTTTTGGCTCAGCCATGGGTGATCTTTCTACAGAATCAAACGCATTATATTGAAAGGTTGTCACTATGCTGTGAAAGACTCAGGGATTCTTGGCCTCCAGAGGAGAGGAATTTGATCCGGGTTCAGTAACAGACTTGATCATTCAGAACTTTTGTGTAATAAAAGTTTTATTAAAGTATAAAAGAGATAGAGAAGGCTTCTGACATAGACATCAGATGGGGGAAGAAAGAGTGCCCCCTTGCTAACTTTTAGCAAGAAGTTAAATATCTATTAGCAGGCTGCTAATTAGAGAAAAGAAATGTCTCAAAACTCAGACAGTGGCACCAGGCCCCTCACCCACAACATGCATTTTGAGATAACATTGGCACAAGGTGAGTCATCCTGGGCCATAAAACAAATGACATGAATCTTGAAGAAAGGCATATTTCCAAGCAAATACAGAGTCTCATTAATATAGCTTAAGAGAACATTTCCATAAGTAAAACATACTAGTTTGTTGAGCCATTATCGGTTCTGAGTCTTAGGCAGAACTGACTTGAAGAAAGACAGAGTCAAAGGTAAATACATAGTTCGTTAAAATAGCTTAAGAAAGGAGTACATCAAGGCTGTATATTGTTACCCTGCTTATATAACTTACATGCAGAGTTCATCATGCAAAATGCAGGGCTGGATGGAGCACAAGATGGACTCAAGATTGCCAGTAGAAATAGCAATAACCTCAGATACACAGATGACACCACCCTTATGGCAGAAAGTGAAGAAGAAATAAAGAACCTCTTCATGAAAGTGAAAGATGAGAGTATAAAAAGTTGGCTTAAAACTCAACATTCAAAAAACTAGGATCATGGCATCCGGTCCCATCACTTCATGGCAACTAGATGGGGAAACAATGGAAACACTAAGAGACTTTATTCTGGGGGCCACCAAAATCACTGCAGATGGTGACTGCAGACATGAATTAAAAGACACTTGCTCCTTGGAAGAAAAGCTATGACCAACCTAGACAGAATATTAAAAAGCAGAGGCATTACTTTACCAATCAAAGGTCCGTCTAGTCAAAGCTATGGCTTTTCCGGTAGTCATGTATGGATGTGAGAGTTGAACTATAAAGAAAGCTGAGCACTGAAGAATTGATGCTTTTGAACTGTGATGTTGGAGAAGACTCTCGAGAATCCCTTGGACTGCAAGGGGATCCAACCAGTCAATCCTAAAGGAAATCAGTCCTGAATATTCATTAGGACTGATGTTGAAGCTGAAATTCCAATACTTTGGCCACCTGATACAAAGAATCAACTCATTGGAAAAGACACTGATGCTGGGAAAGATTGAAGGCAGGAGGAGAAGGGGACGACAGAGGTAGAGATGGTTGGATGGCATCACTGATGCGATGAACATGAGTTTGAGTAGGCTCTGGGAGTTGGTGATGGACAGGGATCCCTGGTGTGCTGCAGTCCATGAGATCACAAAGAGTCAGACACGAATGAGAGACTGAATTGAACTGAACTGAAGAAAACACTTCTATAAGAAAACACAATGCTTAGCTCAAGGTTTGAGAAAAGTTAAATTCAGGTGGAACCAGGTGTCCACATGGCAACACAGAATTTTAAAAGCTATCTCCTTTTAATTTTGCATAGAGAAGAAAAAAAAAAGTCTGACACTATTTGTTTCTTCCCGCCACTTACGAGAGAGATTAAAAAAAAAAAAAAAATGACACTTGCAGCCTATTTCCTCCCTTTGGAGATCCTTAGCCTTCCTGCCTGCTACCCTCTCAATATAGCCTTCAGAATTTTAATTCTGGCTAGCTGACTTTTGTGAATAAGTGGAAATTTGGGAAACTGCTGTCTTGTCCTTTCATCCCTTAATTTCCCAAAGGAACAATTAGCTGTGCCCTATATGAATGAATCTCCTATGTACCACTTTAGTTGATACAGCTAAGCTTCCCTGGGAAGTTCTTTCTTGTAGATAAAGCGCTAAGAAAGAAGATGAAAGCAAAATTGCTATTTACTACCCAGAACCCTTATTTGTTGATTCACACATTCAATAAGTAATTTATTCTAGGATATAAAGTTCATATGTATTCTAGACTTTAAATCAATGAGCCCAAACAATAGTTTTTTCCTTCATGAAACCTATAGTCTGAGTCCACACTTTGTGGCACCTCTACTCTTTGTTTTGGATTCAATTTTAATATCAGCAGTTACATAGTAGCCAAAATTTAGCTTTGTATTATTCTTTGTGCTGTATTATTACTATTTTAAAATATAAAACAATTTTTAAACATATCACAGTCTAGATTGAATTTGCCCCTGAGTGTGATTCTGCAAATGTTAGAATCATCAGTTTTTGATAGAAATCATTCTTCACACCTAAAAGTTTAAGAATAAATGTTGTGATAATTATTGGAGAGAAGTTCAAGGCTTTCTCCTAAAGGTCAGGAACAAAGCAAAGGTGTCTTCTCTGACCAGCCCTTTCCAACACTGTACTGAAAGTTCTTGCTAATGAAGTGAGACAAGAAAAGGAAATAAAAAAGGTATAAAGATTGGGAAAAAAGAAAGGAAATTTCTTTTTTAAAAAATTTTATTATTATTATTATTTACTTTACAATATTGTATTGGTTTTGCCATACATCAACATGCATCCGCCACAGGTGTACACGTGTTCCCCATACTGAACCCCCCTCCAACCTCCCTCCCCATACCATCCCTCTGGGTCATCTCAGTGCACCAGCCCCAAGCTTCCTGTATCCTGCATCGAACCTGGACTGGTGATTCATTTCTTATCTTTACTGATGATCTGATCACCTAGGTAGAAAATCTGAAAGAATGCACACACAAACACACAACACACAATCCTGAAACTAATAAGTGATCATAGCAATGTTTCAGGATACCAAGTCAATGAACAAAATTGAATCACTTTCATATATCCTAGAAATAAACAAATGTAACTTAAAATTAAAATTGCAACTGAACAACCAGGGAAGCCCCATCATTTACATTAGCATCCAAGAAAAAAATGAAATAGTTAGACATAAATCTAACAAAATATGTACAATATTTATGTGAGAAAACTACACGTTTTGATGACACAATCAAAAAAGAACTAAATAAATAGATATATTATGTTTATGGATAGGAAGACATTATTATAGGATGTCAATTCATTTCAAATTTGTCTATATATTCAATGCGACCGCAATCAAAATCCCCAAAAGTTATTTGATTGTTATCAACACACTTATTCTGAAGTTTATATTGAGAGTTAAAAGATCCAGAGTAGCAGCAAACATTGAAGAACAACAAAGTTTGGGTACTGACACTGCCCCACTTCAAGACTTTCTGTAAAGCCATGATAATCAATAGAGTATGGTACTTGTGAAAGGAAAGACAAATAGATCAATGGAATAGAATAGAGAGGCCAGAAATAGAACCACATATATACAGTTAACTGATTTTTGACAAAGAAGGAAAAGAAATACAATAAAACAAAGATAGTCTTTCAACAAATGGTGCTGGAACAAGTGAATACCTACATGCTAAAAAAAAAAAAAAAAAAACCTAAGCATAGATCACACCTTTGTCATAAAAATTAACTCAAAAATTGTTTGAAGACTCAAACTATAAAATTCAAAAACATAGAAAACCTATAAAACATAGGAGAAAATCTAAGTAAATTTGTGTATGGCAATGACTTTTTAGAATGACACTACAGACATGATCAGTGAAAGCAATAATGGATTACCAAGACTTTCATTATAATTAAAATCTCAATTACACCTCATTAAAAAAAAACACATTTGAAGATAAACACATGGAAAGATGCTTCATATCATGTGCCATTGGGGAAATGCAAACAATGAAATATTGCTCTATACCTATTAGAATGGCCTCAATTTGAACACTGACAGCACCAAATACTGGTGAGGATTTGAAGCAAAAGGAACTCTCATTCACAGCTGTGGGAATGCAAAATGGTACAACTACTTAGGAAAATAATGTGTTGGCTTCTTACAAAACTAAACGTACCTTTAAACAATTCAGCAGTCACTCTCCTTGGTATTCCACAAAGTAGTGGAATAGAAACCTACTCATGGATGTTTAGAGTTTCTATATTCAGCACCACCAAAACTTGGAGGCAACCCAAATGTCCTTCAGTGGGTGCAAATTTTGATAAACTGCAGTATATCCAGACAATGGAATATTATTAAGCAACAAAAATGATCTAATTATTAAGGGAAAGAAGCTAATCTGAGAAGACTACATACCATATAACTCCAAATATATGACATTCTGGAAAAGGCAAAACTATGGAGACAGTAAAAAGATCAGTGGTGCCAGGTGCTGGGTGGAAGAGGGATGAATAGGCAAAGCACAGAGGATTTTGGGGGCGGTGAAAATACTCTGTATGGTACCATAAGGATGATAGGAGTATAACACCAAGAGCAAACCGTCATGTAAACGATGGACATTGTATGGATGAGTATGATGTATCAATGTAGGTTCAACATTTGTAACAAATGTACCATCTGGTGGAGATGCTAATAATGGGGGAAGCTGTGAATGTCTGGGGGCAGTGGTAAGCAGGAGATCCTTGTACCTTCTCTATTTTATTGTGAATCTTAAACTATTCTTTCAAAGTCTTAATTTTTAAAAGTTCTTATTTTTGTTCCTGTTATTTTAATAGCTCCTGAAAAACCATAACACTTTAGAATTACAACTTTAAAGTTTTATGCTATTTTAAAATAATGACATCAAATAAGCATTTTTCAGTAGAGATTTGATGTTTAAAAGTCCTTTTAAGCATTAGATGATCGAAAGGAGGCCCCAAATGAATGTTAACTGTTAACAAGATCAACAGAAAAAAGTTAGCTATTAAAATTTGCTCACACGTATTAGTTTAATTTCACTTATCACTTAACTGTACTGCTTCCTTCACATTTTAATATTTAAATATAAATATAAGCAAAATGTTTATAAGATCCTCTGAAGACAATAACAATTAAAGAATATATCTTAATTGTTGAGTTTTTCTACTTGGAAGTAAATATATACATTCATTTACAAATCATTCAAAGAATTCCACCTGATACTGATATAAGAATTATTCTGAACCAGATGCACAGTTTATTTGGATTTCACTAGTATTTCCACTAATATCCTTTTTATAACCCAGGATCTAATCCAGGATATCACATTGCAGTTAGGATCAAAGTTTTAGTCTTCTCTGGTCTGTGTTGGGTTCTCAGACTTTCCTTATTTTTAATGAACTTGACATTTGAGGTATCTTGTACAATATCCCTAACTTTGGGTTTGTCCGAAAATTAGATCAGGTTAAGGGCTTTGAAGGAGAACCACCAAGATAAACCAACTGTCTTTCCATATCACACTATGGAGCACATACCTTAAAATGCTTAAATAATTAAAATAGAATGAAAATGAATGGTTTGGCCTTATTGAAAATGTTTCCTGTCTGGGTTAATAAAATATCTTAATATTGTAGAACATAATACAGAAAGTCAGTTTTACTCCTGGTATGCAATCCTGATTTGTGAAAAAAAAAAAAAATTGTCTAATAGTTCTTTTTAGGAACTCTTTTTTTTTTTTTTTTTACATTACAAAAAGATCAGAGTTAAATTATATTAATATGAAATTGTGAAGAATAATATACTACCAAAATGGTTTAAAGAGCACATTGTTGAAAATATATTCAATATTTCCTTGGTAATATTTATTTCTATCAATTTACCTAGTAAAGAAGCCTTGCAGAAAGAGCTAAATGCTAAGTAATTAGTTTAAGTGTGCTATTCAAAGTATTCAAATTACCTCTTATGCAATATCCTCTTCCTCTTCAATATCTTCACCATTACATCTCTGTAATTCTCCTAAGGGATGGAGCCAAAGCAAAAACAACACCCAGTTATGGATGTGACTGGTGATAGAAGCAAGGTTCAATGCTGTAAAGAGCAATATTGCATAGGAACCTGGAATGTTAGGTTCATGAATCAAGACAAATTGAAAGTGGTCAAACAAGAGATGGCAAGAGTGAAGGTCAACATTCTAGGAATCAGAGAACTAAAATGAACTGGAATGGGTGAATTTAACTCAGATGACTATTATATCTACTACTGTGGACAGGAATCCTTTAGAAGAAATGGAGTAGGCCTCATGGTCAACAAAAGAGTCCGAAATGCAGTATTTGGATTCAATCTCATAAACGACAGAATGATCTCTGTTCGTTTCCAAGGCAAACCATTTAATATCACAGTAATCCAAGTCTATGCCCCAACCAGTAATGCTGAAGAAACTGAAGTTGAATAGCTCTATGAAGACCTACAAGATCTTTTAGAACTAACACCCAAAAAAGATGTCTTTGTCATTATAGGGGACTGGAATGCAAAAGTAGGAAGTCAAGAGATACCTGGAGTAACAGGTAAATTTGGCCTTGGAGTACAGAATGAATCAGGGCAGAGGCTAATAGAGTTCTGCCAAAAGAATGCACTGGTCATAGCAAACACCCTCTTCCAACAACACAAGAGAAGATTCTACACATCGACATCACCAGATGGCCAAAACCAAAATCAGATTGATTATATTCTTTGCAGCCAAAGATGGAGAAGCTCTATACAGTCAGCAAAAAAAGATGGGGAGCGGACTGTGGCTGAGATCATGAACTCCTTATTGCCAATTCAGAGTTAAATTGAAGAAAGTGAGGAAAACCACTAAACCTTTCAGGTATGACATAAATCAAATCCCTTATGATTATACAGTGGAAATGAGAAATAGATTCAAGGGACTAGATCTGATGGACAGAGTGCCTGATGAACTATGGATGGAGGTTCATGACATTGTACAGGAGATAGGGATTAAGACCATCCCCAGAAAAAGAAATGCAAAAAGGCAAAATGGCTGTCTGAGGAGGCCTTACAAATAGCTGTTAAAAGAAAAGAAGCAAAAAGCGAAGGAGAAAATGACAGACATACCCATTTGAATGCAGAGTTCCAAACAATAGCAAGGAGAGATAAGAAAGCGTTTCTCAGCAATCTGTGCAAAGAAATAGAGGAAAACAATAGAATGGGAAAGACTAAAGATCTCTTCAAGAAAATTAGATATTCCAAGGGAACATTTCATGCAAAGATGGGCTCAATAGAGGACAGAAATGCTATGGACCTGGCAGAAGCAGAAGATATTAAGAAGAGGTGGCAAGAAATACACAGAAGAAATGTACAAAAAAGATCTTCACAACCCAATTAATCACGATGATTTGATCACTCATCTGGAGTCAGACATCCTGGAATGTGAAGTCAAGTGGGCCTTAGGAAGCATCACTACAAACAAAGCTAGTGGAAGTGATGAAATCACAGTTTTGCTATTTCAAATCCTAAAAGATGATGCTGTGAAAGTGCTGCTCTCAATATGCCAGCAAATTTGGAAAACTCAGCAGTGGCCACAGGACTGGAAAAGGTCAGTTTTCATTCCAATCCCAAAGAAAGGCAATGCCAAAGAATGCTCAAACTACCGCACAATTGCACTCATCTCACATGCTAGTAAAGTAATGCTCAAAATTCTCCAAGCCAGGCTTCAGCAATACGTGAACCGTGAACTTCCAGATGTTCAAGCTGGTTTTAGAAAAGGCAGAGGAACCAGAGATCAAATTGCCAACATCCGCTGGATCATGGAAAAAGCAAGAGAGTTCCAGAAAAACATCTATTTCTGCTTTATTGACTATGCCAAAGCCTTTGACTGTGTGGATCACAATACTGTGGAAAATTCTAAAGAGATGGGAATAGAAAGACCACCTGACCTGCCTTCTGAGAAACCTGTACGCAGGTCAGGAAGCAACAGTTAAAACTGGACATGGAACAACAGACTGGTTCGAAATAGGAAAAGGAGTACATCAAGGCTGTGTGTTGTTACCCGGCTTATTTAACTTATATGCAGAGTACATCTTGAGAAACGCTTGGCTGGATGAAGCACAAGCTGGAATCAAGATTGCCAGGAGAAATATCAATAACCTCAGATATGCAGATGACACCACCCTTATGGAAGAAAGTGAAGAAGAACTAAAAAGCCTCTTGATGAAAGTTAAAGAGGAGAGTGGCAAAAGATGGCTTAAAGCTCAACATTAAGAAAACTAAGATCATGGCATCAAGTCCCATCACTTCATGACAAATATATGGGGAAACAGTGGAAACGGTGGCTAACTTTATTTTTGGGGGGCTCCGGGGTCGCAAAGAGTCAGACACAACTGAGTGACTGATCTGATCTGATCTGAAAATCACTGCAGATGTTGATTGCAGCCATGAAATTAAAAGACGCTTACTCCTTGGAAGGAAAGTTATGACCAACTTAGACAGCATATTAAAAAGTAGAGACATTACTTTGCCAACAATGGCCCATCTAGTCAAGGCTATGGTTTTTCCAGTAATTATGTATGGATGTTAGAGTTGGACTGAAAAGAAAACTGTGTGCCCAAGAATTAATGCTTTTGAACTGTGGTGTTGGAGAAGACTCTTGAAAGTCCCTTGAACTGCCAGGAGATCCAACCAGTCCATCCTAAAGGAGTTCAAACCTGGGTGTTCATTGGAAGGACTGATGTTGAAGCTGAAACTCCAACACTTTTGCCACCTGATGCGAAGAGCTGAGTCATTTGAAAAGACCCTGATGCTGGGAAAGATTGAGGGCAGAAAGAGAAGGGGACAACAGAGGATGAGATGGTTGGATGGCATCACCTACTCAATGGACATGAGTTTGAGTAGGCTTCAGGAGTTGGTGGACAGGGAGCCCTGACATGTTGCAGTTCATGGGGTTGCAAAGAGTTGTACACAACTGAGCGTCTGAACTGAAGTGAATTCTCCTAATATTACCTTCATAAAGTAAAAGAGTTATCAAATGATTACTAGAGATTCAGGTTGACAGTGCCTTGATTAATTGGTTTTGTTTGGATTTTTCCTAGACATATATAAGCCCATGTAGTAATTACTACAAGTTTAGTATTTTTGCAGGAAATCAGTGAAAGCCCATGATTTTTCTTGGTCTCTCTGAAGCATATAGTTTTATCATTGCAGAAGGATGTCAGGTGAACTGTGTCAAGTTCCTTGGAAGATGAACTCAGACAGGTTGTGATCCTGAAGCAGAGAATGAGTAACCCTTGTCCACCTTCAGGAGAACTGGAGTCTTGTAGCTCCTGTTTTTAAATTATGACTTGTATAAAGTATTCTGTACAGTCTTCTTCAGGTCTTCACTGTGTTGCTTGTAATATACATTTGACTGATAACCAATTATACTTGAAAGTATATATTCATTATTAATCATATTTGAGACATTATTCCACCCTATGAATCTGATGCTTTTGTATTTAATAAGTACAGTGAATTAACTTAGATCAAGTATTCACAGTGTCTTTGAAATTACTACATAAAAGTAAACCTTCTTATATTAACATTAAAATGTAGTATAATCCATATTTAAGTAAATAAAAAACTAAGAACCCTGGAGGTTAAGTAAAGTCATCATCATATTTTCTGGATCTAAAAACATTGTCTTCTTTTACTATTAATCCTCAGTAATTTAAAAAATATAATTATACACAGAAAGAAGACCATCATTGCACTTACTGAAAAGCTTATTACTGTCTCATTTTGTATCATTATTCATTATTTTGCAGAGGTGTAAAAACACTTCTACATCTTGAAATATGATATTATCTTTATCCTGTTATTTATAAGCTTAAAAATCACATTGCTCATCATTTTCTTTATTGCATATTGATTTATTTAAATATCCTATTTCCTACAAATCACTGTGATAAGATTTGAGGCAAATGACCTTTGGCAGCCACTTTTGTAAATATTTCCAAAAACATAGGCTCATAGAGAGACAGTCTGTCAGAACCTGAACAATCTCCTGCCTGCTTTTGTGATCACAGCAAAATAAAGCATTTGGAATCCTGATCTTCCTTTTCTTTATGAAACATGCAATTCAGATGCAGATATAAACATAAATAGAATGCACAGTGTTCTTGGAAATTAAGGCTTTAAAAAAGCATGATGTGTTATTGCAAAAAGAATAAGAATAGTCACGTGACAAATGAAGTCCAATCAATGACAAATGCCATTTCTTTCTTTTTTTTTTTAAATAATTTTACTTATTTATTTATTTTTGGCTGTGCTGGGGTCTTCATCGCTTTGTGTGGGCTTTCTCTAGTTGCCAGCGGGGGCTACTCTTCCTTGCAGTGCACAGGGCTTCTTACTGCAGAGGCTTCACTTATTGTGGAGCCTGGGCTCTGGACACATGGGCTTCAGTAGTTGTGGCACACAGGCTTAGTTGTCCCATGGCATATGGGATCTTCCTGGACCAGAATCAAACCCCTGCATTGGGAAGCGGATTCTTATCTACAGAACCACCAGGGAAGTCCAAAAACCACTTCTTGATCCCAATGTGTACCATATTTTTCCATAAGTCTACCCAGGTTTCTTGTAACAATATGCAATTCTCTACACTTTATGCAAATTATGACTGTCTTTTTAACTCATATAAGGTGAAGAAAATTAAACAATTTTAACATCCAAACTTTGAAAATGGCTGTCTGCCTCAGTTTTCCTCCACTGTGTTTCTTATTCTCTAATTTTCTCAATATTCTCTTGTGTTTGGTCACATGGTATCTGGCTTCCAAGAGCAGCAAGGGGGAATGGTGTAATGTAAAATCACCTTTCAAGTCTTTGTGTCACATTTTTTCCTGTTGCATTGGTTAAAGCAAGTCTTATGGCCAAGCAGTTCAAGGCATAAAGAAATAAGCTTTATCTCTTGATGAGAAGAAACGAAAAGTAACATTTCACTGGGATTCTCATAAAGAATTGGATGATTGTGGTCAGTTTGCAATTTGTCATGTAGCTCAGCCCCAATCCAATAAGTCTTAATTAAAACTCTACTCTCAGTGCATTTCATTGAAGTGTATGATGTGACCATTGCGTTTTATGCAAACTTTAAAGTGGACTCTGGATCAAATATGAGCTGTGTCTGAGAAATTTCTTAACCTTTCTTCCTTGAAGATTTCATATACTACTATACAGAGAAAGTTTAGTTCCTAGTATCTGACTTTCCAATTTAAATATGGAAAAGGATAAAATGCCAATTAGTAAACTGTTTCTTTATGCATAGTATAAAATCTAACCTAATTTATTTCTTCCACTGGGTTCTAAGTTCTTTCAAAATAGCAGGGACATATTTTGAGGTTTAAACTTTGATAAAGACAAGAATCTTGCTTAGCACAAATAGACTAAAATATCCCACCCATATTTTCCAAAATTAGAAGGATTTCAGAGTTTCCATAACTGTGGATGCCAAAGGCTAACCATGAAAGCCACAGGAATTTTAGCAGTAATGACAACATGCTTTATCCAGACTCTCATAGTAGCTCAAAAACTTTCATTTTGTAAAACATTTTGAAAATGTATTTTTCATAGGAAGTAAATAGTAAATATCTTCCTCCTAAACAAATCAGTGATATTCACAGCATACTTGTGCTTTGAGAGATGAAGCTCTCTTCTTAAAGCTAGAGCACTTTCCAAAATAATGTGACTTCTTTTCTTTTAGTCATTCTTTAAAAAACATGTTATGCTAGACTTGAGTCTCCAGAGAATGTGTCAACTGGTATAAAGTATTTTAGGCAACCTGGCTGCACCTGGTGTGGCATTAAAAATACGATGCACGATACTGGATGCTTGGGGCTGGTGCACTGGGACGACCCAGAGGGATGGAATGGGGAGGGAGGAGGGAGGAGGGTTCAGGATGGGGAACACATGTATACCTGTGGCAGATTCATTTTGATATTTGGCAAAACTAATACAATTATGTAAAGTTTAAAAATAAAATAAAATTTAAAAAAAAATTAAAAAAAAAAATACTGGAGCTCCTAAGGAGTGTTTTGTTCCTACAAACAGACCCTCAAGATAGCTATGGATAGGACAGACAAGGATAAAGCAGTATCAAGTTGTGGATGTATGATTAAAGAGGTGGTGTGCTAAGTTCAATCTTTTTATATTTGTTTTTTGTAAGTCTCTAGGAGTCCATAAACACACTGCTGTCAAAATAGTTTGTTTAGCAGTCATGTTGCTTTTAATGGAGACTTAGGGTAGGATCCCTCGCCATTAGAAACAACCAAACCAATTGATCAAATTCAACTGATGAAAACAAGTGGGAAGGACCCTGATTATAAATCAGTGAGATAAATGTTGACTATTTAGGAAGAGGGATGAGGGACAAAATTAAAATTCGGGGCTTTGGAGTCAGAGAGATTGTATATAAATCTTAGTTGGGCCACTTGTCATCTGTAGGAAAAGTACAATCACTACCATCCTAAATAATCTCACTACGTGTGGATTTACCTAGTTCTCCCTCCACAAGAAAGAAAAGTGGAGTGAAACTTGTCCTTTTCCCTACCTAACACGCTACCTGTTTTATTGTATTTTTAATAAAAATTGTTTTCAAGGCTTACATTTGTACATTTTTAAAAGGTAAAAAAAATTAAAAAAACAAATTATATAAAGGAAGAATATTATGACACAACTCATTAAGAGTTTATGAGATGTCAAGGAAAGCAAACTGAATTATGTAGAATTCATATCTCCATGTAAAGAACTGCATATTTTATTTTTATTCTTTCTTATTGAGATAAAATTGACACATAACTCTATATTTGTTTTGAGTATACAACATTATGATTTGATGATTGTGTGGGCTGCAAGATGATCACCACAAAGTTACCATGCATCACCACAGAGTTACAATTGTTCATTGTGACAAGAACTTTTACAATCTACCCTCTTAGCAACTTGTAAATATATAATATGAATTATTGACTGTAGTCACTATGATGTACATTATATCTCCGGGACCTATGTATTTTAGAGCTAGAAGGAACCAAATACTTTAAACAGTCAAAATTAATAAAATTCTGTCATTTACTCCAAATTTAAATAAGGTGTCACATTCACAAAGGAAAAGCCTTTTCATATGTTTGTTCACTTCTCATGTCTCTACCCACATTGCACCCAATCTTGACCCAAATATCAGCTGGGTTGGTACATTTGTTATTTCAGAGGGAGTTTGGGATGCAGAGGGAGGTGGGGTTAGATCAGTGAGAGGGAAGAGCTATAGAGAAGAAACAGACTTTGAGGTTGAGGACAGAGAGCAAAGCCAATAGAGATGGACATAAATATTAAACATAATATAAGATGTATGGGTACATGTTATAAAGCATGATCAACAGTATAAGAAAACCTGAGGAACTGGACATTTCTACTGTCATTCTCATACAATTCCATCTTCCCAATGGGTTCCTCCCCTCTTTTCTTGCTAAATCAAAATGCCAACCAATGGTTTTCAAGCCAAAAGAGCATTTTAAAAGACTATTTTTGAGCACATATTCCGCAAGCAGCTTAAGTTCAGCTGACTCCTTTTGCTGATAAACTGTAAATTCCCTGCCCTCTTTTTTCCAAGTTACAACACCCCGCAAGCCTTGTTCTCATGCCCCAGTCTTCTAAATATGTCTTATGTCTAATTACACTCTGGCTGATTTTCCTCTAAAATATCTAGGATTACTATGCTATGAGATTCTCTGGTGGCTCAGAGAGGAAAGAATCTGCCTGCAATGTGGGAGACCTGGGTTCCATGCTATGCTATGTTTATTATATAATTCTATTATTAATATCTCTCACATAATTATAACACTTTCAGCATTTTTTCCAATGCTAGATCTTTGAATTGTTTGCTTTTTTCCCCCAGATAACTCGTATCTGCCATCATTATCAATTTCTGCCTCCAATCTCCATTATGCAACTACTCCACATTATAAAGTGTTCCATGTCAGGCAATCCACTTCTATTATTGCTGATTAAAAATTATGGAGAATCCTTGATGGGGTCTATAGAATCTCAATAAATATTTTTCAAGAAAATGAATTATTTCATTCACTAAAGCACAATGTATAAACTGCCTCAATTGCAAGTAGCTATGCTAATATTTCACTGTGCTGTGTGCACATAAGAAGTATGTGTGACACATAATACCTACAGTTGCCTATGAGTCATTGAGTATATCCCAATTCCTGTTTCAGGAGAACAGACTGACTGTCCTACATTTAACATGAAGAAGTGACTCCTAATAACTAGAATGTCAAAGAGCCTCCATTATAGAAGAAAACCTTACTTTATGATTTATTCCTGCATTGCACTATCAAAAATCCTTTGTAAAAGCCACAGCCTGGTGTTTCACCATCTAATATTTTCATGTTCTCATGTGTAGGTGATATATCTTTTTGTTGGAAAGCAAAGAAGATCCTCATCCAGCACATGTTCATTCTCTCTTGGAGGTTTACTCATGGAAAATGCACATTGTAAATCCTTAAGGATTCAAAGGATTTTCAGAGAACAAAGGTGACTTCTCAGAGCAAGACCTGGGGTCCTGCTCATCCCGTCCCCACACGCAGGTCTCCCTGCTTGCCTCAACTAAGGGAACAAACAGAAACTTTTGTCCTTAGTTTAAAGATAATGGAGGCATTAAAAAAAACTCTAACTTAAAAGCTGTGCTCCCCTGTTCACATCTTTGTTCACGTTACCAATAAATCAAGCCATAATCCACTAAAAGCTTCTAAGCTATTAAGTGCTTTAGGTTTACTTTTCAGTGAACTCTTGTTTTATTTAGATTCTAAGAAAAGAAGCTTCATATTTGCTTCATAAATGGATTAACCATTTCTCTTTTCTCACAAAATATTTCATTTAAACTTAAGTAGGAATTTTCAAAGTATGAAAAAGATAAGCCAGCCAGAGGGCTGTTTCTATGCGGCATAGGCATCAAATCACCCTGCTAGCGATCAATGTCAATAGCATTGTTCATTTTCATCTAAAATAGAGAACTAAAACCATATGAACACTGCAAAGAAATAGGTACTTCTCCACAATAAAGTAAGTGGTAGAAAAGAATCTAAATGTCATAGAGGTATATTAGGTGTGTGACCCATAATAAGTGATAGTATGGAAAGCAATAGACGGCAAAATGTCGAAATAGATACATCATAGACTTTTGTTTCCTATTTATTTGCAAACGTGCTCATTCAAAATCCTTTACCATGGGATGCTCAAAGTACCATTTAAAGGCTACTTCAAAAAGCAATTTTCCCTAGCATAGGCCTTGGGCCTTGGAAAAAAGTTCAGAGAGAAAAATGGATACTTTAAGGTATTATGGTATTAGTTTCAATCTTCATGAAAACAGTTTTGTTTCGAATCCTCTTTAGACTTCAGTTTTAATATATGTTTACTGTTTCTTAGACCTGAATTGAGAATGAGACTCCTAAAGACATTAGAAAGAGAAAATGGGGCTATATTTTAAACTGAGAGGTAAAGCTTGTTTATAGACCTTTTGTTTTTAGAATTAAAAAGTTCTGCATGGATCAATCAATGACATGTTTTGAAATTTTAAAATAATCTATTTTTTAAATCAGGGAAATCAGTGAAGAGAGACATTTGTGTAGTTATTAACAGGGTTCAACTTTCTCTGAAGATAAATATAGAGTCAGAGAAGTCTCAAATGTGAGAAGCAATAATTAATGATATTTCTAAGTTAGCATGGAAGGATGAGCTCCAGAACACAATTAAGAGATTCAGCCTCAGTAAAAGGAAGGACTCATATTTTCATGGTAGCCTTGGGAAAGAAAGGATAAATTCAGGTAAAGACAGCAAGATTTAAAAGTTTGGAGAAAAGTGGAGAACTTCACATCTCTGCTGTTAAGAATTCTATGGATTTTTATTTTTATTATTGGATTATAATTGTTTTATGAATATTGTGCTAGTTTCTCCCTCTCACCCACCCCCGTTCCACCCTTACAAGTCATCACAGAGAGCCCTGTCTCTGGGCTATTTAAATTCTTAGTGCACTGCTATCTATAAAGTACATAACTAATAAGGACCAGTATACTATGTAGTCGGAGAAGGCAATGGCACCACACTCCAGTATGGAGGAGCCTGGTGGGCTATAGTCCATGGGATCGCTAAGAAAGCGATCTTCACTTTCACTTTTCACTTTCCTGCACTGGAGAAGGAAATGGCAACCCACTCCGGTGTTCTTGCCAGGAGAATCCCAGGGACAGGGGAGCCTGGTGGGCTGCTGTCTATGGGGTCGCACAGAGTCGGACACGACTGAAGCAACTTAGCAGCAGCAGCATACTATGTAGTACAGGGAACTCCATTCAATTCTGTAATGACCTATATGGGGGAAAATATTTTAAAAAGTATATCAGATCAGATCAGATCAGTCACTCAGTCGTGTCCGACTCTTTGCGACTCCATGAATCGCAGCAAGCCAGGCCACCCTGTCCATCACTAACTCCCGGAGTTCACTGAGACTCACGTCCATCAAGTCAGTGATACCATCCAGCCATCTCATCCTCTTTCGTCCCCTTCTTGTTTTGCCCCCAATCTCTCCCAGCATCAGAGTCTTTTCCAATGAGTCAACTCTTCGCATGAGGTGGCCAAAGTACTGGAGTTTCAGCTTTAGCATCATTCCTTCCAAAGAAATCCCAGGGCTGATCTCCTCCAGAATGGACTGGTTGGATCTCCTTGCAGTCCAAGAGACTCTCAAGAGTCTTCTCCAACACCACAGTCAAAAGCATCAGTTCTTTGGTGCTCAGCCTTCTTCACAGTCCAACTCTCACATCCATACATGACCACAGGAAAAACCATAGCCTTGACTAGATGAAACTTTGTTGGCAAAGTAATGTCTCTGCTTTTGAATATGCTATCTAGGTTGGTCATAACTTTCCTTCCAAGGAGTAAGCGTCTTTTAATTTCATGGCTGCAGTCACCATCTGTAGTGAATTTAGAGCCCAGAAAAATAAAGTCTGACACTGTTTCCACTTTTTCCCCATCTATTTCCCATTACGTGATGGGACTGGATGCCATGATCTTCGTTCTCTGAATGTTGAGCTTTAAGCCAACTTTTTCACTCTCCACTTTCACTTTCATCAAGAGGCTTTTGAGTTCCTCTTCACTTTCTGCCATAAAGGTGGTGTCATCTGCATATCTGAGGTTATTGAGATTTCTCCCGGCAATCTTGATTCCAGCTTGTGCTTCTTCCAGTCCAGCGTTTCTCATGATGTACTCTGCATAGAAGTTAAATAAGCAGGGTGACAATATACAGCCTTGACGAACTCCTTTTCCTATTTGGAAACAGTCTGTTGTTCCATGTCCAGTTCTAACTGTTGCTTCCTGACCTGCATACAAATTTCTCAAGAGGCAGATCAGGTGGTCTGGTATTCCCATCTCTTTCAGAATTTTCCACAGTTTATTGTGATCCACACAGTCAAAGACTTTGTCATAGTCAATAAAGCAGAAATAGATGCTTTTTTGGAACTCTCATGCTTTTTCCATGATCCAGCGGATGTTGGCAATTTGATCTCTGGTTCCTCTGCCTTTTCTAAAACCAGCTTGAACATCAGGAAGTTCATGGTTCACGTGTTGCTGAAGCCTGGCTTGGAGAATTTTGAGCATTACTTTACTAGCATGTGAGATGAGTGCAATTGTGCGATAGTTTGAGCATTCTTTGGCATTGCCTTTCTTTGGGATTGGAATGAAAACAGACCTTTTCCAGTCCTGTGGCCACTGCTGAGTTTTCCAAATTTGCTGGCATATTGAGTGTAGCACTTTCACAGCATCATCTTTCAGGATTTGAAATAGCTCAACTGGAATTCCATCACCTCCACTAGCTTTGTTCATAGTGATGCTTTCTAAGGCCCACTTGACTTCACATTCCAGGATGTCTGGTTCTAGGTCAGTGATCACACCATCGTGATTATCTGGGTCGTGAAGATCTTTTTTGTACAGTTCTTCTGTGTATTCTTGCCATTTTTTCTTAATATCTTCTGCTTCTGTTAGGTCCATACTATTTCTGTCCTTTATCGAGCCCATCTTTGCATGAAATGTTCCTTTGGTATCTCTGATTTTCTTGAAGAGATCCCTAGTCTTTCCCATTCTGTTGTTTTCCTCTATTTCTTTGCATTGTTCACTGAAGAAGGCTTTCTTATCTCTTCTTGCTATTCTTTGGAACTCTGCATTCAGATGTTTATATCTTTCCTTTTCTCCTTTGCTTTTTGCTTCTCTTCTTTTCACAGCTATTTGTAAGGCCTCCCCAAACACAGCCATTTTGCTTTTTTGCATTTCTTTTCCATGGGGATGGTCTTGATCCCTGTCTCCTCTACAGTGTCACGAACCTCATTCCATAGTTCATCAGGCACTCTATCTATCAGATCTAGGCCCTTAAATCTACCCCTCCCTTCCACTGTAAATCATAAGGGATTTGATTTAGGTCATACCTGAATGGTCTAGTGGCTTTCCCTACTTTCTTCAATTTCAGTCTGAATTTGGCAATAAGAAGTTCATGGTCTGAACCACAGTCAGCTCCTGGTCTTGTGTTTGCTGACTGTATAGAGCTTCTCCATCTTTGGCTGCAAAGAATATAAGCAATCTGATTTTGGTGTTGACCATCTGGTGATGTCCATGTGTAGAGTCTTCTCTTGTGTTGTTGGAAGAGTGTGTTTGTTATGACCAGTGCATTTTCTTGGCAAAACTCTATTAGTCTTTGCCCTGCTTCATTCCATATTCCAAGGCCAAATTTGCCTGTTACTCCAGGTGTTTCTTGACTTCCTACTTTTGCATTCCAGTTCCCTATAATGAAAAGGCATCTTCTTTGGGTGTTAGTTCTAAAAGGTCTTGTAGGTCTTCATAGAACCGTTCAACTTCAGCTTCTTCAGCATTACTGGTTGGGGCATAGACTTGGATTACTGTGATATTGAATGGTTTGCCTTGGAAACGAACAGAGATTATTCTGTCATTTTTGAGGTTGCATCCAAGTACTGCATTTTGGACTCTTTTGTTGACCATGATGGCCACTCCATTTCTTCTGAGGGATTCCTGCCCACAGTAGTAGATATAATGGTCATCTGAGTTAAATTCACCCATTCCAGTCCATTTTAGTTCGCTGATTCCTAGAATGTCGACGTTCACTCTTGCCATCTCTTGTTTGACCACTTCCAATTTGCCTTGATTCATGGACCTGACATTCCAGGTTCCTATGCAATATTGTTCTTTACAGCATTGGACCTTGCTTTTATCACCAGTCACATCCACAGTTGGGTATTGTTTTTGCTTTGGCTCCATCCCGTCATTCTTTCTGGAGTTATTTCTCCACTGATCTCCAGTAGCATATTGGGCACCTACTGACCTGGGGAGTTTCTCTTTCAGTACCCTATCATTTTGCCTTTTCATACTGTTCATGGGGTTCTCAAGGCAAGAATACTGAAGTGGTTTGCCATTCCCTTCTCCAGTGGACCACATTCTGTCAAACCTCTCCACTGTATATATATATATATATATATGTATGTATAACTGAGTCATTTTGCTGTACAGTTGAAACTAACACAGCATTGTAAATAAACTATATTACAATATAAATTAATTGGGAAAAAAGTAATGAAATAAGGGAAAAATAACTCTATGGAGAGGTGACCAGGTTTAATAAGAGTATTAGGGAGCCTCGCTGTTGGAACTGAGTTGAAGATCATGATGTTAGCCCTAAAAAAATATGATAGCAGTTACATCAGATAATTTGACTCTCCACAAACTGAAATGACCCTAGGCCATTCAATAGTTAAGTTAAAAGAAATGGTGGATTCATTTTGATATTTGACAAAACTAATACAATTTTGTAAAGTTTAAAAATAAAATAAAATTAAAAAAAGAAAAATTGATTTGAGAATAACATCAAGAGAAATATTACTGTACAGTGAAATCAGAGCTGAAAGATAGAGATTTAACTGTAAATGCAGGAAAGAGAGAAATAAAAAGCAAAAAGATCACAGAAAGGAAATCCCTATGAGGCCAAACTTTAGATAGTGTGGGTTTCATGGAGAGGTGGTAATACAAGGTCAGAATATAATAAGTCTGAAATTATTCTTTTGAAAGGCTAACAGTTTTGGGCAGCAGCAAGACACCAGAGTAGAAAGCTCAAGTATTGTGAAGGTAAGTTCCCTGGGGAAAAACAGGTGAGGAAACAGGCAGCATCCTGACCTTTGGGTAGACTGATTAAGTGTAGATGAAGTTGTCAAAGAGGATTATTCAACCGTCGGAAGAGAGTAAGACCCAACAGTATTTAGTGAAATGGAGGAAGAAATTAGTAAAGCTTATATAATATTAAATGGAGAGTGAAGATTGCCAATGTGGAAGAGAAGAGATATTCAAACAAACAAAATGAAGTGATTGAAGAATGAAAATCTTCTTTTGTGTGTTTGCATACTTCAAGACATGATTCCTTTCTTAGGGTACCAAGTTTGCTCAAGGCTGTTAAATATGAAAATGAGTCAGAGCTAGACAACTTCCACAAAGGAAAAGCCACTGTAGGAAGGACAAAACAAAGATGAAATGAGAAACCAAGTTATTGAGAAAAGGTTGAGATACTTTATAAAGAACTTAACCCTTGGCTGAAGGAATTGGATATGCCTGGGATAAAAGTGGATACTTCTGAACAAGTGGATTTTTATTTTTATTTTTATTTTAGGTACAGAGGACTTTGTAACACTTGCTGTAAGGATTTTTCACTGTGTCATCCCTTGTAACAGTTATATCCAGGTGAAGGACAATTTGTCAGAAAGCATGATTGACTTGCTTCCCCGGTGGAGAGTAAAGAATCCACCTGCAATGCAGGAGACCCAGATTTGATTCCTAGGTCAGGAAGATCCCTGGAGAAGAAAATGGCTACTCACTCCAGTATTCTTGCTTGGAGAATTTACAGACAGAGAAGCCTGGCAGGCTACAGTCCATGGAGTCACAAAGAGTCAGACGCAACTGAGTAACTAACACTTTCATTTTTCACTTTGTTTCATGCACATGAACATTTTTTTTTTACAAAAAGTAGAGTGGAAACTTCTAGAAACATACATTAATGCATGACTTTTGAAAGCCCCATGCACAGTAATTAAGCAAAAAATCCATTATTCTTACATGACTTCTAAATTATAGTGCTTTCTAAAATTGTGCACAGTTGCTCAGTCATGTCGGACTCTTTGTGACCCTATGGGTTATAGCCCACCAAGCTCCTCTGTCCGTGGGATTTCCCAGGCAAGAATACTAGAGTGGATTGCCATTTCCTCCTCCATAAGATCTTCCCAAACCACAGAATGGAACCATGTCTTCTATATCTACTGTTTTGGAGGTGGATTCTTTACCATTGAGCCACCTGTGAAGCTCTCTATATAATAGACCTGAGTCCAATTGTCTTTCTTTTAAAGACTATTGGATTTGACCTTTTTTCTGTGAAAGTTTTAAGAAAACCAATTTTCATATGATATTAACTGTGAATTTGTGAATAAATCATATCTTAAAACTTTTTCTGACTTAGATTGAACAAGTGGAAGGTATAGTAAAATTGTGTTGCCCCAGATGTTTAATATTAACATTAATATATGTATTATGTGTAGACATATAATCTACAGAAACATTCAAGTGAATTATGTTTAGCCTGTTAGATAACCCTCTTTAGCCTAATGCCTTTCCAGCAGTTAAGAAAAAGGTATATCAGTAACCCTAAATTACCAAATAATTGTCATGATTTCCCCTAACAAAAGAGAGAGACACAGTGACAGAGACTGAGAAAGGTAAATATCTTGTTTTTGAAACTCTCACATATTGGGATATAATCTTAGTGATTTTCTTTTGAACAATAAAGTGATATTTAAGCAACTGACAATTTTCTGTGAAAGGATATTTTTGGTTTAGAGGTACTTATCTTGGGTAGGTGTATTATTTTGGCCCAATTCATTTCATTACTATTGTTTATATTCTTTGTATGGTAGATTTTATATAAATTTCAGTTCAGTTCAGTCACTCAGTCGTGTCTGACTCTTTGCGACCCCATGAATCGCAGCACGCCAGGCCTCCCTGTCCATCACCAACTCCCGGAGTTCACTGAAACTGGTCCATTGAGTCAGTGATGCCATCCAGCCATCTCATCCTCTGTCGTCCCCTTCTCCTCCTGCCCCCAACCCCTCCCAGCATCAGAGTCTTTTCCAATGAGTCAACTCTTCGCATGAGGTGGCCAAAGTACTGGAGTTTCAGCTTTAGCATGAGTCCTTCCAATGAACACCCAGGACTGATCTCCTTTAGAGTGGACTGGTTGGATTTCCTTGCAATCCAAGGGACTCTCAAGAGTCTTGTCCAACTGTATGCTATTTCAGTAGTTTTTCTTGAATGTGATTTCTAGGTTAAATCTGTCTGATAATTACCTCTACACTGTTGGTGGGAATGTAAAATAATGCAGGACCTATAGAAGAGAAAATTGAAGGTTTTACAAAAATTAAAAATAAGAGAGACTTCCTTGTGATCCAGTGGTTAGGAATCCATCTGTCAGTGCGAGGGACACAGATTCAATCCCTGGTCCCAGAACTAAGATCCTGCACACTGAGAGGCAATTAAGGCCTGTGCCACAACTACTGAAGCCCAGGCACCTTAGACTCTTTGCTGGGCAATAAGAGAAGCCATTGCAATGAGAAGACCATGCTCCACAGCTAGAGAGTAGCCCCTGCTTGCTGCAACTAGAAAATCTGTGTGCAACAAATGTTGGCTGAAGTTAATAATAACTTAAAACGAATAAATAGGACAATTATATGATCCAGAAATTCCACTTCTGGGGATACATCCAAAGAATTGTTATCAGTATCTCAAAGAGATATCTTCACTCTGATGTTCACTCCGGCCAAGATATGAACCAAGAGTCCATCAATAGGTGAGTGGAGGGAAAACATGTGGCATCAACATACACTGGAATATGATTCAGACTCACAAAAAGAATTCAGCCTTGTAAGACAACATGGATGCACCTGGAGTTCATTATGCTATGTGAAATGAGCCAGTCCAGAAACACAGATACTATGGGATTTTATTCATATGACAAATCTAAAATGGAACCATGGAAGAAGAGAGTACATGAGTGGCTGCCAGGGGCTGAGGGGTGGGAGAAATGCAGTTTCTGTTCAATGGAAGTAAAGTTTCAGTTATGCCAGAAAAATCATTTCTACCAATCTGATGCACTACAGAGTGCCTTGGTTAATACATCATTGTGCACGTAAAATTTATTGAGACAGTAGATCTCTTGGTTAGTGTTCTTAACATGCATACACACACACACACACACACACACCAAAACAAAGGAGTACTAAAAATATTTGGGAGGTTCTAAACACACCTATCTATTTTGATTATGGTAATGGTATCATGGGTTACAAATTGGGAAGGAGTATGTCAAGACTGTATATTGTCACCTTGCTTATGTAACTTATATGCAGAGTACACCATCCAAAATGTTGAGCTGGATGAAGCACAAGCTGGAATCAAGATTGTGAGGAGAAATCTCAATAACCTCAGATATGCAGATGACACCACCCTTATGGAAGAAAATTAAGAACTAAAGAGCCTCTTGATGAAAGTGAAAGAGGAGAGTGAAAAAGTTGGCTTAAAGCTTAACAATCATAAAACAGAGATCAAGGCATCCAGTCCCATCACTTTTTGGCAAAAAGACAGGGAAACAATGAAAACAGTGACAGACTTTATCTGGGTGGGGGGAGGGGCTCCAAAATCACTGCAGATGGTGACTGCAGCCATGAAAAGACGCTTGCTCCTTGGAATAAAAGCTATGACCAACCTAGACAGCATAGTAAAAAGCACAGACTTTACTTTGCCGACAAAGTTCTGTCTAGTCAAAGCTATGGTTTTTCCAATCGTTATGTACAGATGCGAGAGTTGAACTATAAAGAAAGCTGAGTGCTAAAGAATTGATGCTTTTGAGTTGTGGTGTTGGAGAAGACTCTTGAGAGTCCCTTGGACTGAAAGGAGGTCAAACTAGTCAATTTCAGAGGAAATCAGTCCTGAATATTCATTAGGAAGATTGATGATGAAGCTGAAACTCCAATCCTTTGGCCACCTGATACAAAGACCTGACTCACTGGAAAAGACCCTGATGCTGGGAAAGATTGAAGGTAGGAGGAGAAGGGGACAACAGAGGGAAAGATGGTTAGATGGCATCACCAACTCAATGGACATGAGTTTGAGTAAGCTCCGGGAGTTGGTAATGGACAGGGAAGCCTGGCGTGCTGCAGTCCATGGGGTCACAAAGAGTCGGACATGACTGAGCAACTGAACTGAACTAAATGGTATCATGGTATGACAGATATTTGCTTATGCTCCAAAGCATCAAATTGGACACACAAAAAAGGAATGTATCAACAATACTTCAAAAAATTATAAAAGTATGAATGAATGAGTAGAATTTATGTTTTATTCAATAACTGAGAGACTTGGCAGAGGTCTCACTGAGGTTAATTTCCATCTGGAGCTATGGATCCTTCCTTCTGCTTCCTATGGCTCAACTATAAACTTTACCTATACTGTTCCTTTTAATATTTAGGTCAACATTTCATATGATATTTTTATTTTCACAAAATGTTATTTTGTCCTAACCCCACAGTTATTTTTCTAAGTGCATTTTCATTAAATTCCCTTAGACTTAGAGTTCTATATGCATCACATATCTTTAAACCATCTGGAAGTTTCCCTTGCAGAGGAAGAAAAATAGGAACAAAATTTGTATTTTTCTATGTAGTGACATATTTCTCTAAGCATTTATTAGAGTTTTCTCTTTTTTTCCCAAAGATTATGGGTTTTATTGTATGTCAAGCTTCCATTTGTATCCTGATCTTTCTCTAACCCCTTTATTCTGTTATACTCATCTATGTGTTTAATGCTACATTAAAAGATAGAGTTTTTATTTCTTCATTTTAAAATTTACTATTACAGCTTTGTAGCAAGTTGAGTTCTCTATTACAGTAATTGTTCTCTGATCTTTTTGCAAAAAGTCATTTAGTAACTTAGGGGCACATATTTTTCTATATAGTCCATAAAATATTTTTGTTGTGTTCTGCAAAATCATCCCATGAAACTGGAATTTTGTGGATGAGATTGGACTTTGGTGCAGGGTCTCCTCAATTCCCCATGTCTGGAAATTTGTTTAGTTATGGCCTATTACTGAGACCCTTCCTCTGCTCTAAAAATAATGTGTGCATTAGAATTGTGTAATTCTGAAGTACTTAACAATTATAGCCAAATTCAGAAGGATGCCATGCTAACACCAAGGGTAAAACATAAATAGAAGTGTGTCCTTTTGTTCAGTATTAATAACAGGTTCAGAATGTAATGCTTGTTCTGGAACACTCAGTCTGTATTTGATAAATGGGATGGGAAGTAGTTGATATCTTGAGAAGGATGTATAACATTTTTTGTTTTCTGAATTCTTCTACAGATTACTGGCTTTTCTGCTTCTTTGATTTTTGAAATGCTATCTCCATTGAAATTCCAACAGTAAAAAGATATGTGTATATATTTAACTGTAATCATTGATATTTACAAAATTGTTTAGCACAATTATCATTTGAGTGGAAACCACCCAATCTCACATGGACCCGTCCATTGTATTTGAAACTATATCATGTAGTTATTTTCCTGAGGTAATTTTTATTTCTGTAAAATTCATTTCTTTTGTTATATTTACATGTGACCAAAATTATCCCTGGGTACATTTGATAAAATATCATTCAGCTACCTTTGAATCTTAGCACAGCTGTTTCTGAGGGATAAACTCTAAGGGTTACATTGCTGTGCCTTTCTGTTCTATATGGATTTGACTTAGACATTAAAGCAAATATAAACAAGAAGAGAGTCAGGAGAAACAAGTCCATGGTAAATCATGTCCAGAAGAAAAAAACATACAAATCCAAACCAAACAGTAAGCTGGACAAAAATACATTTTTTAAACTTTTCAGAAAATGTGTGAAGAGAATAGTCACGTGTGCACCACGGAAAAGGAATCAACACTTTGCTGTTTTAGGGAACAAAGACATAAGGATGTAGGGATGTATTTGTGGTGAAAAATTGGTCTTTTTGCTTGTTTTTATTGACCATTTCCTCAAGGGAAATAATCAAATTAATTGTTTTCAAAAACAAAGTTTCATCATCAGTATTTTTCTTTTTTTTTTACTTTCAGTAAACCCAATTTTTAGCCTCTATTTTTGTTTCTTGGAATTTCTTAATTTTAACCTATGTGTCTATACCTAAGAAATATAAAATTGTATGAATGTATAAAGAAAATTACATTACATCTTATGAAATCCTATATACCAAATACTTCTTTCATTATATGAAGAGATTTCCAACTCCATATTAAAAACAGAAGCTTAATAAAAAGCTTCATTTTGAATTTAAAGACAATAGAACAGCAAAAACTGTGTAAATGTGTAAATTGCTGCTTCTTTCAGGGTGCTCTATTTTTGTTCTGCTATGTTAAGACTTAACTCAGTTATGAGATAGCTGAAATGTGAATAGTGCCTTGAGGGTAAAGGAGAATATAGCTTTTAACAACAAAAAAATGTGGAATCCCTCCTTTTTGCATTTTTTCCTTTATAGGCACATGCAATAAGTGAAGACTGGAAAAACGGCCAATAATCCTACTGCTTTTAAATGTTCGTCAATTATACTGACAATGTAGTTAGTTTTACAATTCCAAAAATCATTCTGAACTTGATCTCAGCTGAAATCTGTCTCTATGTACATAATACTTTATCAACAGTCTACATGTATAAAGAAAAAATTGAACTTTAAAAAGTTGTTATGAAAAATAGACTGCTGATTTACAGTATAACACATATATATGGAATTTAGAAAGATGGTAACAATAACCCTGTGTACGAGACAGCAAAAGAGACACTGATGTATAGATCAGTCTTATGGACTCTGTGGGAGAGGGAGAGGGTGGGGAGATTTGGGAGAATGGCATTGAAACATGTATAATATCATGTATGAAACGAGTCGCCAGTCCAGGTTCGATGCACGATACTGGATGCTTGGGGCTGGTGCACTGGGACGACCCAGAGGGAAGGTATGGGGAGGGAGGAGGGAGGAGGGTTCAGGATGGGAGCACGGGTATACCTGTGGCGGATTCATTTCGATCTTTGGCAAAACTAATACAATATTGTAAAGTTTAAAAATAAAATAAAATTAAAAAAAAATTATGAATCTAAAATAAAATAAAATAAAATAAAAATTCAAAAAAAAAAGAACTAAGGTGGAGAACGATTTATTTGTTCCCCAAACTCAACCAGAAATCAAAATCCTTGCTTACTCTTTTAAGGAGTTCCACTTAAGAATTAACCTATCTGAACATTGCTCTAAACAAGTGAGCATAAACAAGTCTTCTTCATTTTTATAAGCATTTCCTTTTGATATTAAATGGTCATGTGTCAGTATATTTTGATTGAATACAGTGATACTTGCATAGCCTTGCATATTTGTTTCTTATTGTATATGCCCCTCACTGCCTATGACTAAATGGCCGGCAAATGCCTGGATGGTCAAATAGCTCTGGGTAACAGGGTAGGTTTTTTCCCCCTTTACTGAAAGTCTACTGAAGTGTTAAGATAAAGACATAATTAGAAGAACAAATTTCCCTGATGGCTCAGATGGTAAAGAATCCACCTGCAATGCAGGAGACCTGGATTTGATCCTGGGTTGGGAAGATCCTCTGGGGGAGGACATGGCAACCCACTCAAGTATTCTTGTCTGGAGAATCCCCATGGACAGAGGAACCTGGCAGGCTACAGTCCATGGGGTCACAAAGAGTGAGACAGGACTGAGCGACTAAGCACAGCACACACAGCACAGAAGGACAAAAACAAAATAAAAAGTAAACTTTTTTCCCACAGGTTTTGAAATTATAGTTATTGTCTTTTCAAAATTATTTTTTGTTGGAGTATTGTTGCTTTAAAATGTTGTGTTAGCTTCTACTATACAGAAAAATGAATGTGTATCCATATAACCTGTCCCTTTTGGACTTCCTTTCCATTCAGGTCACTACAGAGTAATTGAGTAGAGTTCCCTGAGCTATACAGTAGGTTCTCATTAGTTATCTATTTTATACATAGTATCAATAGTATATATGTGTTGTAGTCTTTTAAAATTATTACCTTTGAATACCATTAGGAATACATGGCCGATACTTAGAGTAAGAAATGTGTAAAATTAGGAATCAATTATCCATACCCCCATGAAATCTTCCTTCCATCTTGCTGCCAAGTCGCTTCAGTCATGTCCGACTCTGTGCGATCCTTCCATCTTTATTTTCCTTCAAATATGACCTATCTTCATCCTTTCATAATCAATGATTTATAAAGAATATTCTCATTCATTTCATCTAGTTTCTTCTCAAAATTTTCCTCCTCATTAATCAAGGTACCAAAGCTGCTTTTCCATTAGACATTAACGATTTATAATCACCAAATTCAATGATCAATTTGTGCACCAATCAATCTCTAAAGACACTTGACATGGTTTAAACTAAAATTCAGTATATCATCTAAAACCCCTTACTCACATAAAAACACGAAAAGAAGTCCATTAATTTTACCCTTGCAATATTTCTCCTCACATCTTTTCCAAACCCAATAAAAAAACTTAGTTCTGACACTTATCTGAATAATTGCAAATATTTCCTCATTGATATTTCTGAATTCCTTGAGATCCTCCTCCTTCCCAATCTTGAAACAATTGAAGAATGTTATTGGGACAGAAGCTATTGGGCTTCCCTTGTGACTCAGTTGGTAAAGAATCCGTCTGCAATGTGGGAGACTCGGGTTCAATCCCTGGGTTGGGAAGATCCCCTGGAGAAGGAAAGGCTACCCACTCCAGTATTCTGGCCTAGAGAAGTCCATGGACTGTATTGTCCATGGGGTTACAAAGAGTCAGACATGATTGAGCAACTTTCACTTTCACTCACACTATTGGAGCAGAATGAAAATGCTCTTATGCAAAGTTTCCCATCCACTGTTTGAATGTCAGCTAAATAGCTCAATTAATTCAATATTTTCTTGAAAGGAAATGCTTGAGTCTAATTTTCCAATAGTATCTTGGCTGATATGTTATTGTGCTGTGTGCCATGCTGTGCTTAGTCACTCAGTCATGTCCGTCTCTTTGCGATCCCATGGACTGCATGTAGCCCACCAGGCTTTTCTGTCCATGAGGATTCTCCAGGCAAGAATACTGGAATGGGTTGCTCTGCCCTCCTCCATGGGATCTTCCCAACCCAGGGATGGACTCCAGGTCCTCCTCACTGCAGGTGGGTTCTTTACTGTCTGAGCCATATAATCCAGATGGATAACGGATGCCCCTTTCCCAATTAGAGTGGTCTTTGGTAGCCAAAGTATTGTTGTTGTTCAGTCCCTAAGTCATGTCCAACTCTTTGCCACCCCATGGACTTCAGCATCAGGCCTCCCTGTCCCTCACTATCTCCCAGAGTTTGCTGAAGTTCATCCAACCAACCATCTCATTCTCTGTTGCCCTCTTCCCCTCCTGCCTTCAATCTTCCCCATCATCAAGGTCTTTTAAAATGAGTTGACTCTTTGCATCAAGTGACCAAAGTATTGGAGCTTCAGCTTCAGCATCAGCCAAGGTATTGGCCCTTATATAAATAGGTGGTTTTAAGGTGTACAAGTTGATGGAGGGTGCATATGTATAAGATGGAGAAAGAATTAAAGTCCCAAAAGTAGAGGCCTTGCTTATAGAACAGAATTGTTACAGTAGAAATATAATATTTCTTGATTCTTTTATTAATATTGGTTATTTGAAAATTCACTGTAGTAAGTTATGCTTATTACACATACAAAGATATAATCTTTGTGCATAATTTGCATGAAGAGCAGACTAGAAGAAAATATATCAATATTTAAATTTTCTTTTCATATATATTATGCTTTAAAATTTTCTGCAATTTTGGATGCATTGCTTTTCCACAGCCAGAAGCAAAATGCACATTGATTAGATATTGTGAATGAGAAAACCCAATTGTACAAGCTCTAATAGGGGCAGCAGAACAATATACTAAAGGAAATTTGTTTTTTTTAATGTATTTTAAGTGGATTTTGTGGGAGAAGGCAATGGTACCCCACTCCAGTACTCTTGCCTGGAAAATCCCATGGACAGAGGAGCCTGGTAGGCTGCAGTCCATGGGGTCGCTAAGAGTCAGATATGACTGAGAGTCTTCACTTTCACTTTTCACTTTCAAGCATTGGCGAAGGAAATGGCAACCCACTCCAGTGTTATTGCCTGGAGAATCCCAGGGATGGGGGAGCCTGGTGGGCTGCTGTCTCTGGGGTCGCACAGAGTCGGACACAACTGAAGCGACTTGGTAGCAGCAGCAGCAGCAGCAGCAAGTGGATTTTGTAAAAGCAGAATTTGATTTTGAATATATGGAATAGTAAACTGAAATGCTAGTGTGTAATCATAGAAATATTATAAATTACTGTGCAAAAATCACTGTGAACATAATTTGAGCAGAGACAATTATTTACCATATTGTAATATTTAGCTATGTCTTATTTGTCTCTCTGGTTTTCAAACATAAAATTATGGTTAGGTAGAAAACTTAAGTGCTATAAGAATTAAATGTTTTTTGGTAGAAAGAATTTTGCATTTTACTGAAAATTCAAGTTTTATTACATTTGTATTACCATTGAAACCTTGAAATTTTTGAATATCTCATTATTATAATACCTTTTAAAATTGATTTAGAACTTAAGGAAAAAACTCTGAAACCTATTTCTTAATTACATATGTATGAAAACTTCATTCTGAATGCTAAGCATTCTTATGTCTGTAAAAATTTTCAAGCTTTAAAAATGTATTAGGACTTCAAATGTTATAATTATTCACTTATTTATGTTGTAAAGCACATAAACTCAATAGTTACTATGCAATTTATCTTGTTAATTTTGCTAAATCTTTCTAGATCAGCTCTCTTCTGATTTTGTTTTTCTTTTCAGTTACTGTCCTTCACATAACTGATTACAGACATTATTTTCATTTTGAATTATTTTCAAATAAGTCAGACAGAGAAAGACAAATACCATATTATTTCATGTACATGTGGACTAAAAAGCAATACAAACAAATAAATAAAACAAAAACACATGCATAGATACAGAAATCAATCTGATGGTTGTCAGAGTGGGTGCGGGTGGGTAAACTGGTGAAATAAATAAAAGAGATTATGAGGTACAAGCTTACAGTTGTAAAATAAATAAGTCATCGGGATGCAATGTACAGTCAAGGGAATATAGAAAAATATTGTAGTAACTTCATATGATGACAAATGGTAATTATATAACTATGGTGATCATTTTCTAATGTATAAAATTTTGAATCACTGTCATACAACTAAAACTCTCATTATTATTATAATTAGATATTATTATTATTATACTTTAATTTAACAAAAGTAACATGATATTTCCATTAAAATATTTTATGGGTAAGTTTTTTTTTTTGATCCTTTTTCTTTCTAAGCTTACCTTTAGCAGTGAAATTCCCAGTATATGGCCAGTGCTCCCACTTAAACCTATTTTCATTTATACTATGTTGGTAAAAATCAATATAGAATTCAGCTGCCTTATACTTTTTTTACTTTCAGAAGAGTTTGTTCAACTTAAGACCTTTCTGAGGTAATTTTTCTTCTCGTGCAATCTCATTTCTTCTTTCTTTGTTACTTTCTAATAAAAGAGTATTTGCTATCAACCAAAAATGGTTAATACACAGTAAAGACTTTATAAAACATACATACTTTTCCAAAGTCCATTTATCCTATGCCTCTTTATGACATCTTTAAATCCTTTATAAAATAGAGAAAATATATTAATTATCATGCACCATCTTAACACTTTCAAATGTAAGATTTCATAAAGTAAAGGGTAGTGGCCCAGTGATATCTCTAATTATAAAGATGGATTCAAGAAAGTTCACAATGGGAAGAAAGTAGTTTCAATGAAAGGAATCTAAATATGATAAAAAGTACCTACCTTTATATCTGATTGTCAAAACTTTCAAATCTGTCTAGAAATAGATGCATTCAATACAACTGTACTTCTTTGCTTTACTGCATGTCATTACTCCTCTAGATTTGTATCACATGTGACTTGAGGCAGAAAAGCACACTTACAGATATCATCTACTTTGCATTCCCAACTTCTTGCATAAGCCCAAAATAGGAGTTCCAGATTCTGTTTCTAAAATCCTTCCAATAGTAAGTTGATCTCAAATTCTCTTTTCTTCTCAAAGAATATGTTAGGATGGGATTCCTCTTAGATACATAGTCAATTTCCTTTGTGATGATTAATAACTATACACATTCATATCATAAAAATAGGCATGGTTTGAATTTTTTTAATTATATTACTTCTTGGATGAAAAAGTCATTCAATAAAATGCAGTATGTGAAGAAAAATATTCTAGATGCTAAATGCATTTTGGAATACAACTGAATTTCTTAAAGTTAAAATTTGGAAAATTTCTAAGTTAATATAATACCTTTTCAAGGACCATAAAAGGTATTTGAGCACACTAACAATTATGAGTTAATTATAGGTTTCTAAAAACATGGATAAGACAAGAGGAGCAATGTCTCAAATTAGCCTTTCTTTATAATTACTTGTGTTTTAAGATTACAAAGAACTACTAGTCCATAAAAATTATATATTTTTAATTGCCTTATTAAGACAGTCATATTTCTCTCAGTGTAATTAATTGGTCCTGGACAGAAATGCATATTATGGAATAATTTTATACCTACAGATTGAATTTCATCATGCAGTCAATGCAAATTTTATTATTATTAAATAATTACAAATATCTATATAACAAGTACTTTAAGTGTTTTGCATATATTGTCACAAAAGCTCTAGAAGGTGATTACTGTTATTGTCCTGTTTCATCATAGAGACACAGAAAAGTCACAACATGCCATTAGATGTTGGACTTGGGATTCAAAACAAAGGCTTGTTTCAACACTCCTGCTCTTAACCTCTATCTATACTATGAATTTGTTTTTTTCTTTATTTCAATAGTAATTCTAGCAAAAATATATTAAGACAATAGATAGTCTAATAACGATTATTTGTTATTTAGGGAAATAGTATATAAACTTTAGTAGATTCAGATGTTAGTATTTTTTTCTGCCATGTTTGATTCCTCATTCAGAGCTTCAAAGACAGCCTTGACATATCTGCTGAACGACTGAATGAACTTATTGGAAAACTAAATAACTACAAAGACAGTTGTTTGAGATGAAGTCCAGTATAATTCCACCTCTGGAATCATAGAATAAATACTGAGGACCAGGTCCTATAAAAAACAATCATAAGTTGTTGATTGTTTATTAACAATACCAATACATTTTTTAAAAGTTGTCATTTAAGGTTTCCAGAGATTGTCCTAAGGTCATAAAACAAATGAAGAAACTTTTGTTCAGGAAAATCTACTAAATCTTGGTGGAAACACCCTGTGGTCTTAGAGCCACAACTCACTTACCTCTCCTCACACAAAGCCCAGAGTAAGAAGAGCCCCACTTGGAGCGAATGTGGCCAACCAGTGGGTGTCCCTCTGTCCAGCTCTTGGTCTGGAGCCCTGGGCTCTCTGGACCAGTATGTCTCACTCCCTCAGCTACTTGTGGCAAGAACTAAATTCCGAGAAAGTGAGGCCAGAGGGCAGGAACTCCTTTTCCCCACACAGCGTTGACTCACAAACCAGAGGCTTAGAGTAGGCATAGAAGACCAAAAGTCCTGGGGCTTCTGTCACCTTTACCGCAGCTTACTCATGGGGTGGAGCTTCCACGCTGGGAAAGATCACCTAAAGGACCAGCATTTCCTCTCCCCACTGGGATCCTCTCCTAAACCAGAGTGTCAGTCCCAGGGTGGTAGGTCACTGTTCTTCTCTGCCTAATGGAAGAAATGAACCCTAAGATATTTCAAAGCTTCAAAATTATCCCCCAAATACTGAGCTTCATGGAAACATTGTGGGGGAAGTTCAACCTTAAGGGTAGTCCCCCAAACAATGGATATTTTAGTGGTCAGCAATTAAGAGCAGGCTGGAAGTGACCAAAAAACAAGAGTTATACTATGGCCCATCTATTTAGTTGGTGCAAAAGTAATTTGCTGTTTTCCATTATTGAACTTATGGATAACCATTTGATATTGGAATACATTCTTAAATAAATGTTATGCTATGCATAATCTTAATGTGTACTTCTTTCTTTTTCTTTTTTTTTTTTTTGCTAATGACCTGTTACTTTCTGTTTATTTTATTTTTATTTTAGACTATAGAAATGATGTTAGACAAAAAGAAAATTCGAGTGATTTTTTTTTTAATTTGCATTCAAAATGGGTCTTAAAGCAGCAGAGGCAACTCACAACATCAACAACACATTTGGCCCAGGAACTTCTAACAGTACAGTGCAGTGGGGGTTCAAGAAGTTTTGCAAAGGAGACTAGAGCCTTAAAGATGAGGAGTGTAATGCCTGGCCATCAGAAATTGACAAGGACCAGTTGTGAGCAATCATCGAAGCTGATCCTTTTACAATTATACAAGAAGTTTCCAAAAAACTCAACATTGACCAATCTACAGTCATTTGGCATTTGAAGCAAAGTGGAAAGGTGAAAAAGCTTGATAAGTGGGTGCCTCATAAGCTGACCAAAACCCAAAAAAACACAAAAACAAAAACATCATTTTGAAGTGTCATCTTCTCTTATTCTATGCAACAACAATGAACCAATTCTTGACTGAACTGTGATGTGTGACAAAAAGTGAATTTTACATACCATCTGGCAATGACTAGTTCAGTGATTGGGCCCAGAAGAAGCTTAAAAGTATTTTCCAAAACCAAACTTGCACCAAAAAAGGTCACGATCACTATTTGGTGGTCTGCTGCCACTGTGATCCATTACAGCTTTCTGAATCCCAGTGAAACCATTACATCTGAGAAGTATGCTCAGCAAATCGATGAGATGCACAGAAAATTGCAATGCCTGCTGCTGGCATTGGTCAACAGAAAGTGTCCAGTTCTCCATGAACACCCAATTGCATGTCACACAACCAATACTCCAAAAGTTGAACAAATTGGTCTATGAAGTTTGGCCTCATCTGCCATATTTGCATGACCTATCCCCAACTTCTTACACTTCTTCAAGCATCTGAACAACTTTTTGCAGAGAAAATGCTTCTACAACCAGCAGAAGGCAGAAAATTCTTTCCAAGTGTCCATCAAATCCCAAAGCGTGGATATTTATGCTACAGGAATAAACAAACTTATTTCTTATTGGCAAACTGTGTTGATTATAATGATTCCTATTTTGATTAATAAAGATGTGTTTGAGCATAGTTATAATGATTTAAAATTCACAATCTGAAACTGCAATTACTTTTTCATCAGTCTAATAGTTTGCCAGAGAGACCTAAGGATAGCCCATCTACTGTTACACAGACCTCAGAGATGGCCCCAAAAGTGACTTCTGCAAAGATCTCAAGTGTAACTGGATCAGATGAGTGATTTATGCCTCAGAGAACTGTCAGAAGCATCAGGACAATCTGCCACCAGATAGTGGAGCCTAACAGCTGGGTGTGAAACCAAAAAGGCAGAAGAGATGAGGGGATAACAGAGATGAGGGAAGGGAAAAGTCAAAAAAGCCCTACTAAAATCATCAACACTGCAGACTGAGGTACAGTCACCCACAGACGGCCCTCTGAGGAAGGACACCAGAGGCTTCACACTGCAGGGAAAAGAATTCACTAAGATTCTCCAATCAAGTCACCAAACGAATAAGCAACCAGAAACCCTCAGAGTGTGGACTGGTGTGGGAGAAGAATCAGTCCCTAGAGATGCAACAAATATATTCTCAAACATGTCAGTGTCTCAAAAAATTATGAGACATTAAACAGAAAAGTGTGATTCATACACAGGAAAAAGGGAGGAAACGGCAAAAGAAACCACGAGATTTCCTAGGCAAAGACCCTGAAGCAACCATTATAGACATGTTCAAAGAACTAAAGGCGAGAACATCCCTGGCAGTCCAGTGGCTGAGAATCCACCTTGCAGTGCAGGGGATGAGAGTTTATCCCTACTCAGCGGACTAAGATCCCACCTGTCCTCAGAGTAACTACTGAACCTCTGTGTGCTCTGGTGCCCACAAGCCACAACTAGAGATTCCACATGCTGAAACTAAGATCCAAGGCAGCCAAATAAATAAATATTAAAAACAAATAAATGTCTATAGGTATTTGAAAAAAGAACTAAAGGAAATAATGTTTAAAAACTATAAGACGTATGCCAGTTATAACTCAATTTTTATAAAAGTAAAAGAAGGTATGATAACAATGTCTCATTAAAAGGAAAATATAAAGAGATCAAAATTTTAAAAAAAGTACCAAATACAAATTTTGGAGTTGAACAGTAGAGTAATTAAAATGAAAAAGATCATTGAGAAGATTCAACAGTAGACTTGAACAGGCAAAAGATAATAATCAGTGAATCTGAAGATGTTTTGACAGAGATTATGCAATCTGAAGAACAGAGGTAAAATTAATGAATAAAAATGGACAGAGCCTCAGAGGAATGTATGCAATTTAATAATATGAGCATTTCTGAAGATTACAGCCTGCTCTTATTTTATAAATAAAACATGCCTCAGTCGGGTTTTGTCTATCATTGGAGAAGGCAATGGCACCCCACTCCAGTACTCTTGCCTGGAAAATTCCATGGACAGAGGAGCCTGGTAGGCTGCAGTTCATGGGATCGCTAAGAGTCAGATATGACTGAGCGTCTTCACTTTCACTTTTCACTTTCAAGCATTGGCGAAGGAAATGGCAAGCCACTCCAGTGTTCTTGCCTGGAGAATCCCAGGGACCGGGGAACCACATGAGCTGCCGTCTATGGGGTCTCACAGAGTTTGACACGACTGAAGAAACTTAGCAGCAGCAGCAGCAGCAGCCTTCAGGACCAGACTCAGAATCTGTATCCCCAGGTGGACAATGCAATAAGGATGCCAGGTCTCTCCTTGGTGGTAGGCAATATCCACCTTATTTTCACTGGTGATGTTCAACTTGATCGCTTATCTTGAGGGTCCCAACTTCTCCATAGGAAATTACTACTTTTTCTCAGGCAAATTTGTAAGAGAACAATTTGTAAGAGAACAATTCAAAATTATGCAATTATCCAGATTCTTATCAAGATTTCTTCTAGATTTAGTGTAAGTTAAAGATTCTTTCCTGAACCAATATTTACTATGATGGATGATAATTTTATTTTGTATTTTAAAGATTTATCTATATTTTGAAAAATTAGGCACTTATTGAAATTTAAATAATTTAGATATAAATCTTTAATATTTTTATTCAGATTTTTATTTTCCACTGAATTTTGCTGAGCAAATATTAATAGTTTAAGGAATAAAAACTTTGAAAAAATGAAAATAACTACATTTTATTTTTAAATTTTATGTAACTTACCACTCTAATAAATCATGCCTTAATTGTGTTTTAATCCTAAATATTTATGTCAATTATAATAAAACAAATTATAGAAAAACCTTGACTCAAATAATGATTTTATATAAGTGAGATAAATTAAACTTCTGAAATAAACATGCTATGAATTATGTATTTAGTTTATTTCTAACCAAAAATATTGCTAACTTATAAATACTATGCCCAACTAGATACAATTATATAAATTCAGTCTTTTTTAATGAACAATCATAGTTTACATATAAAAAGGTGTGTTTTTGTGAAAGTCTATTTTTCAAAGTAGGACTATAGACTCTGTTTAATGTAGCAGTTTATTAGCTTGACAAAATATGTGGGCTTTCATACACACCGTTGTTCTGGGTCTTACAAAAATTAGAGGTAGCCCCTGTTGAGGCTGGCATCTTTGGTTAAGAGCTGGTGAGGGATGATTGGAGTATTCTGGGGGTGCTGATCACGTACAGTGGGAGTTCACTTGGAGCAGGAGAGAGATTTGGTCTAATGTAACCTATTTAGATAACATTCAGAGACAAGATATTTAGGACTGCAAGATATAAAGAAAATATAGAATGATCACAGTGGCTCAGGTGCTAGAATCAAGCAGCTTTGCCTTCCAAGGGATGTTGGAATTCCCTCTGGGTGTCACAAGAGCAAATGAGGCAAATCATTTCTAAGCATGGGGGTTAATAGTCCTCCGTTTATCCCTAGTGGCCAAATGTTTTTATTTTATCTCTGAAGTTTTAAGGGTGGAAAAATATAACTAAGCACTCCATATTCTAGCAATATAGGAAAAAATTTGCACAATAGAAGATAACAAAATGAATTAAACCTATGCAATATTGTCTGAAAGAAAAAAAACACAAGACTCCTGCAAAATGCATGTCTTTTAAATATTACTCAGTTTACTGATATCCTCTTAAAAACAGGAAAAACAAACAAGCAAATCACTCTTCCTGGGATAGAGAAAAATATACTCCTCCAAACCATTTTCTGAATCTCTTCTCTCTCATAAGCTAAGCACCCTCCCCACTCCCTGGGCAATGCTTTTGGACTGTACACTCACTATTTATGCTGTGTGTTTCATTCCATCTGCTGTCTGACCCAAGCACTAAATTTAGGCTCACGCTATTTCAAGCCTGGGAGCTAATGAAGTATGCCTGTTTCCGGTGGAGACTAGAAAAGCAAACATTCAGACTATTCTTTGTCACTGGACAGCAAAAGTTCATGAATCTTTTCACTGTGTTTTTTTTACTCACATCTTAATATCACTTCATCTTAATATCACTGCTGGGAAGTTTTCACAAATTTTACTGAAACACAGGAAAAATCATAAAGAACAAGAGAAAGTAATATACAAACCCCACTATTTTTTCTGACTATGACATATGACTAGTATGTGTTTGTGAAGTCAGGTCTTTCCTATGTCTTTTATGTCAACAGGTGAAGTCACATAATAAGTAGACAAACAGAGGAAAAAATTTGTTGGGTGAATATTTTAATGTTGTTCAGTCGCCAAGTTGTATCCAACTCTGCGATACCATGGACTGCAGCATGGCAGGCTTCTCTGTTCCTCACTGTCTCCCACAGTTTGATCAAGGTCATGTCCACTGAATTGGTGATGAGATCCAACCGTCACATCCTCTGTCACCCTCTTCTTCTGCCTTGAATCTTCCCAGCATCAGGGTCTTTTCCAATGAGCTGGCTCTTCGCATCAGATGGCCAAAGTATTGAAGCTTCAACTTCAGCATCAGTCCTTCCAGTAAGTATTCAGGGTAGATTTCCTTTAACATTGACTGCTTTGATCTTCTTGCTGTCCAAGGGACTCTCAAGAGTCATTTCCAGCCCCACAGTTTGAAAGCATCAGTTCTTTGACGCTCTGCCTTCTTTATGGTCCACTCTCACATCCATAAATGACTACTGGAAACACCATAGCCTTGACTATACAGACTTTTTTCAGCAAAGTGATATCTTTACTCTTTAATACTCTGACTAGATTTGTCATAGCTTTCCCTGCAAAAAAGCAGTCGTTTTCTAATTTCATGACTACAGTCATCATCCGCAGTGATTTCAGAGCAAAGGAAGAGGAAATCTGTCACTGCTTCCACCTTTTCCCCTTCTATTTGCCATGAAGTGATGGGACCAGATGCCATGATCTTAAGTTTTATTAATATTGAGTTTTAAGCTGGGTTTTTCACTCTCCTTTTTCACCCTCATCAAGAGGCTCTTTAGTTCCTCTTTGCTTTCCACCATTAAAGTGGTATCATCTGCATATCTGAGGTTATTGATATTTCTCCTGGTAATCTTGATTCCAGCCTGTAACTCATCCAGCCCTGCATTTTGAATCATGTGCTCTGCATGTAAGTTAAATAAACAGAGTGACAATAAACAGCCGTGTCATACTTCCTGCCTCAATTTTGAGCCAGTCAATTTTTCCATATAAGGTTCTAACTGTTGCTTCTTCACCCATGTATGGGTTTCTCAGGAGACAGGTAAGATGTTCTGGTATTCCCATCTCTTTAAGAGTTTTCCACAGTTTGTTATGATCTACACCATCAGAGGCTTTAGCGTAGACAATGAAACGGAGGTAGATGTTTTTCTGGAATTTCCTTGCTTTCTCAATGATCCAGCAAATGTTGGCAATTTGATCTCTGGTTCCTCTGCCTTTTCTAAACCCTTGAACATCTGGAAGCTCTAATTTCACATACTGCTGAAGCCTAGCTTGAAGGACATTATTTTTAATATTATGCCTAAATCTGTTTTATTTTTTTTTCCTGAGTTTCATCAGGAAAGTAAATCGAATTGGGATGCACCTATGCCATAGATTTATGACTCTGGGTTGTTCTAGATGTTCCTTGGTTAAAAATAACTTTGGCAGCTCATTAAATATGAGGGCTATATTTTTTTCCTGTTGATTAAGAGTATCACAGCAAAATTCATTCTTTTTAAGTTTGCAGTGCCCGGATCTCAAGAGCCTACTGCTTTATGAAACAGGGTTTGATGTCCAGCCTAGAACCCAAACAAGTAGGATAACTTTCTGAGAGGCACTCACATCCTCTTCCATCACTTTGGCATGCCTTCCAGCTTTCTGAGCAACATTCTCACACATTCTTTGCCCTTAATTATTCTACAAAAGGTTTTTATTAACTACACAGATTGTTAGTGGCATATGAATAAAATAATGATATTGACAATGGAGAAATGCTCTCCAAATAATATCTCTGGGGTCTTTAAGAAAGCTGAAATGCTCACAAAATCCCTTTTAATATGTTGATATTTTCTCTACTGGTATTTCTGAGAAAAGAAAATTATTCAATTCTGTTGTTTTGGTTTTTCTTTTATATTTACACAATGTCAGATTTTATGTAACGGGAGTCGTTATTACTCTGACCTGCAAGTTGCCCAGATTTTACAAACAAAAGGTGTGGTTTTGTTCTAATAAATCTCCGCAAAAACAGCAGTCAGCCTGATTTGGCCAATAAGTCCCACTTTACCCCTGAGAGACATGAGATATTCTACTAGATATCAGAGGGCATACAATAAGTTTTTAATCTCAAAATATTTACAAGCAAGTGACAAGACACAAAGATAAATTCACCATAGAAGACACTTTATGGTAAGTTTTAAATGAAAGATGCAAAGAATGTCAAAGGCCAGAATTAGTCATTGAGATAATGTATGTGGTAGAATGTTTTGAATTAGGAAATAAGAAAAATACAGTATTATTGTTGTTTAACTCCTACTGCTATTCACATTTGATGCTCAAAAATTTAATTATATTGACAAGTAGAAACAAAAAGCAAGATTTTTATTATGTTAGTGATTAAAACATTGTTTCTTTCGTAGCTAATATGCTTACTGTTTTATTTGACTATTCAGAATTTTGGACCATTCTTGGTAAACATGTTTCTGTCTTAGAGCTGTACTTTTTATTTATTCATTACCCTTGGCACTAAAATTTATGACCATTTCCAAAATAGAATAGTCTGTGCTTTTTACTTTAACACTTGGGAGACATCTCATTGTAATGTCTGCCAGAACAGAAACGATTTTTGTGGGTTTTTTCCCACTGAACTATTTATGCCTGTCCTTCAAGAAAACAGTCACCTCTTCCACACAGTTTAATGATAGCTCCTAGGTCACATCTCCAAGGCCAAATAAGTCAGAGAATTAAGATTTTTTCAGAACTTTTACTTAAACGACATGTATTATTCAATGTAATTACCTGAACTGTCTATAGTGACGCTTCAGTTCTGTGCTTTGGCTGAGGTCTGACCTACATGGGATGGTTGAAAGACAATGAATAAAAAACATTTTAAAAATTACTGTAGATGAATTATCCAAAGAAAATACATCTTTAGTCTGAAGGTGACTAATTCTGTAGGGAACCGGAACCATGTAAGGTACAGAAATACACACACACACACACATATATACATATATATATATATATATATATATGTATATATGAGATGAGTAACTCTAAAAGAAGAAAAAGTAGAGCTTGAGCCTATCAGATCACAGAACATGTGTATTAACACTTTTTCAAATTAAAAAAGGAATAAAGAAAACACTATATCTTCAGTTCAGTTCAGTCGCTCAGTCGTGTCCAACTCTTTCAGACCCCATGAACAACAGCACACCAGGCCTCCCTGTCCATCACCAACTCCCGGAGTTTACTCAAACTCATGTCACTGAGTTGGTGATGACATCCAACTTGCTCATCCTCTATCATCCCCTTATCCTTCCACCTTATATATTTTCTAGCATCAGGGTCTTTTCCAATGAGTCAGTTCTTCCCATCAGGTGCCAAAGTACTGGAGCTTCAGTTTCAGCATCAGACCTTCCAGTGAATATTCAGGACTGATTTCCTTTAGGATGGACTGGTTGAGTCTCCTTGCAGCCCAGGGGACTCTCAAGAGTCTTCTTCAAAACCACAGCTCAAAAGCATCAATTCTTCGGTGCTCAGATTTTTCTATAGTCCAACTCTCACATCCATATATTACTACTGGAAAAGCCATAGCCTTAACTAGATGGACCTTAGTTGACAAAGTAATGTCTCTGTTTTATAATATGCTGTCTAGGTTGGTTATAACTTTCCTTCCAAGGAGTAAGCGTCTTTTAATTTCATGGCTGCAGTCAACATCTGCAGTGATTTTGGAGCCCAAAAAAAGAAAGTCTGTTGCCGTTTCCACTGTTTCCCCATTTCTTTGCCATGAAGTGATGGAACCAGATGCCATGATCTTGGTTCTCTGAATGTTGACTTTAAAGCCAACATTTTCACTCTCCTCTTTCACTTTCATCAAGATGCTCTTTAGTTCTTCTTCACTTTCTGCCACAAGAGTGGTGTCATCTGCATATCTGAGATTATTGATATTTCTCCCGGCAATCTTGATTCCAGCTTGTGCTTCATCCAGCTCACTGTTTCTCATGATGTACTCTGCACATAAATTAAACAAGCATAGTGACAATATACAGCCTTGATGTACTCCTTTCCTGATTTGGAACCAGTCTGTTGTTCCATGTCCAGTTCTAACTGTTGCTTCTTGACCTGCATACAGATTCCTCAAGAGGCAGCTCAGGTGGTCTGGTATTCCCATCACTTGAAGAATTTTCAACATTGGTGGTGATCTGCAAAGTTCAGTAAAGCATAAATAGATGTTTCTCTGGAACTCTATTGATTTTTCAATGATCCAACGGATGTTGGCAATTTGATCTCTGGGTCCTCTGATTTTCTAAATCCAGCTTGAACATTTGGAAGTTCCTGGTTAATGCACTGTTGAAACCTGGCTTGGAGAATTTTGAGCATTACTTTACTAGCCTGTGCTGCTGCTGCAGCTAAGTTGCTTCAGTCGTGTCCGACTCTGTGCAACCCCATAGACGGAAGCCCAAGAGGCTCTCCTGTCCCTGGGATTCTCCAGGCAAGAACACTGGAGAGATAAGTGCAACTGTGTGGTAGTTTGAGCATTCTTTGGCATTGTCTTTCTTTGGGATTGGAATGAAAATTGAGCTTTTCCAGTCCTGTGGCAACTGCTGAGTTTTCCAAATTTGCTGGCATATTGACAGAAGCATTTTCACAGCATCATCTTTTAGGATTTGAAATAGCTCAATTGGAATTCCATCACCTCCACTAGCTTTGTTCATAGTGATATTTCCTGAGGCCCACTTGACTTCTCATTCCAGGATGTCTGGCTCTAGGTGAGTGATAACACCATCGTGATTATCTGGGTTGTGCAGATATTTTTGTATACTGCTTCTGTGTATTCTTGCCACCTCTTCTTAATATCTTCTGCTTCTGTTAGACCCCTACAATTTCTGTCCTTTATTGAGCCCATCATTGCATGAAATGTTCCCTTGGCATCTCTTTTCTTGAAGAGATCTGTAATCTTTCCCATTCTATTATTTTCCTGTTTCTTTGCACTGGTCACTGAAGAAGGCTTTCTTATTTCTCCTTGCTATTCTTTGGAACTCTGCATTCAAATGGGTATATCTGTCATTCTCTCCTTTGCTTTTTGCCTCTATTCTTATCACTATTATTTGTAAGGCCTCCTCTTATGTATAAGACAGCCATTTGCTTTTTTGTATTTCTTTTTCTTGGGAATGATCTTGATCCCTGTCTCCTGTACAATGTCATTAGCCTCTGTCCATAGTTCATCAGGCTCTCTGTGTATCAGATCTAATCCCTTGAATCTATTTTTCAATTCCACTGTATCATTGTAAGGGATTTGATTTAGGTCCTACTTGAATGGTCTAGTGCTTTTCTCTACTTTTCTCAACTTAAGTCTGAATTTGGCAAGAAGGAGTTCATGATCTGAGCCACAGTCAGCTCCCAGTCTTATTTCTGCTGACTGTATAGAGCTTCTCCATTTTTGGCTCCAAATAATATTACCAATCTGATTTTGGTATTGACCATCTGGTGATGTGTAGATGTGTTCATGTGTAGAGTCTTCTCTTGTGTTGTTGGAAGAGGATGTTTTCTATGACCAGAGTGTTCTTTGGGCAAAATTCTTATTAAAATTTTGCCATGTATTCCATGGCCAAATTTGCCTGTTACTCCAGGTATCTCTTGACTTCCTACTTTTGCATTCTAGTCCCCTATAATGAAAAGGACCTCTTTTGTGTGTGTTCTAAAAGGTCTTGTAGGTCTTCATAGAACGATTCAACTTCAGCTTCTTCAGCATTATTGTTTGGGGCATAGACTTGGATTACCATGATATTGAATGGTTTGCCTTGGAAACAGTCAGAGGTCATTACTTCTTAACATAATGGGTTTGCTTAAGTCCATACCCTAAGAATAAACTGACATTGAATTTTCTATTTTTAATAAAATAAAATCATATTTATTTTAAGGATTATTTATAATGTTTAAATTACTAAGTGCAAAAGTTACACTTAACTACCACAGGGGAGCAAAATCACATGGAAAATTAATGTAAAGGAAATAATATACATGCTTTAACACAAGTAAGTTTTGCTCAATCATGGTGTACAACAAGAGATGAATACTAGGGATCTGTCTAACATGCTCTGTGATTGTGATATTTGCATCCATAAAAGAAGCAGCACAATTGATTAAGAAAGCAAGAAATAGTCTCTGAAATGAATATTTGTAATAAATTCTCACATACTTGAAATACTGTTTTTCTCTAAGTTCTTTTTCTCTCTTTTCTTTGTTGATTTTAAATATTTGCATTATAACTAAAGAAAAGTAGAAAACATTCATCTGCCCAAGTCAAATCCTGAGTTTCTTTTTTAATACACCAATTTTTAAAATAGTTAATTTACAATATTGTGTTAGTTTCATGTATACAGCAAAGTGGTCAGTTATACACACACATGTATATGCATATTATACTGATAATCTGGAAAAGAATAGATACATGTTTATTACATATATAATATGCATATAGACATATAATATGCGTGATATACATGTATATGGGAATCACTGGTGGCTCAGCTGCATAGAATCTGACTGTGAGACAGTAGATGCAGGTTTGGTCCCTGGCTCAGAAAGACCCCCTGGACAAGGAAATGACAATCCACTCCAGTATTCTTGCCTGGGAAATCCCAAGCACAGAGGAGTCTGGTGGGTTATAGTCCTTGGTGTCATAAGAGTACAACATGACTTAGCAACTAAATCACCACCATCATGTGTGTGTGTGTATATATATATATATATATATATATATATACACATATAATATACATGTATATACATTTACATGTATCTATGGCTATTCTAACTCCAGAAAGAATGAAGGAATGGAGCCAAAGCAAAAACAATACCCAGCTGTGGATGTGCCTGGTGACAGAAGCAAGGTCGGATACTGTAAAGAGCAATATTGCATAGGAACCTGGAATGTCAGGTCCATGAATCAAGGCAAATTGGAAGTGGTCAAATAAGAGATGGCAAGAGTGAATGTCGACATTCTAGGAATCAGCAAACTAAAATGGACTGGAATGGGTGAATTTAACTCAGATGAACATTGTCTACTACTGCGGGCAGGAATCCCTCAGAGGAAATGGAGTAGCCATCATGGTCAACAAAAGAGTCCAAAATGCAGTACTTAGATGCAATCTCAAAAACGACAGAATGATCTCTGTTCATTTCCAAGGCAAACCATTCAATATCACAGTAATCCAAGTCTATGCCCCAACCGGTAATGCTGAAGAAGCTGAAGTTGAACGGTCCTATGAAGACCTACAAGACCTTTTAGAACTAACACCCAGAAAAGATGTCCTTTTCATTATAGGGGACTGGAATGCAAAAGTAGGAAGTCAAGAAACACCTGGAGTAACAGGCAAATTTGGCCTTGGAATATGAAATGAAGCAGGGCAAAGATTAATAGAGTTTTGCCAAGAAAATGCACTGATCATAGCAAACACCCTCTTCCAACAACACAAGTCTCTACACATGGACATCACCAGATGGTCAACACCAAAATCATATGGATTATATTCTTTGCAGCCAAACATGGAGAAGTTGTATACAGTCAACAAAAACAAGACCAGGAGCTGACTGTGGCTCAGATCATGAACTCCTTATTGCCAAATTCAGACTTAAATTGAAGAAAGTAGAGAAATCCACTAGACCATTCAGGTATGACCTAAATCAAATCCCTTATGATTATACAGTGGAAGTGAGAAATAGATTTAAGGGACTAGATCTGATAGATAGAGTGCCTGATGAACTACAGAATGAGGTTCGTGACATTGTAGAGGAGACAGGGATCAAGACCATCCCCATGGAAAAGAAATGCAAAAAAGCAAAATGGCTGTCTGGGGAGGCCTAACAAATAGCTGTGAAAAGAAGAGAAGTGAAAGCAAAGGAGCAAGGGAAAGATATAAGCATCTGAATGCAGAGTTCCAAAGAATAGCAAGAAGAGATAAGAAAGCCTTCTTCAGTGAACAATGCAAAGAAATAGAGGAAAACAACAGAATGGGAAAGACTAGAGATCTCTTCAAGAAAATTAGAGATACCAAGGGAACATCTCATGCAAAGATGAGCTCGAAAAAGGACAGAAATGGTATGGACCTGACAGAAGCAGAAGATATTAAGAAGAGGTGACAAGAATACACAGAAGAACTGTACAAAAAAAATCTTCATGGCCCAGATAATCACGATGGTGTGATCACTCACCTAGAGCCAGACATCCTGGAAAGTGAAGTCAAGTGGGCCTTAGAAAGCATCACTATGAACAAAGCTAGTGGAGGTGATGGAATTCCAGTTGAGCTATTTCAAATCCTGAAAGATGATGCTGTGAAAGTGCTACACTCAATATGCCAGCAAATTTGAAAACTCAGCAGTGGCCACAGGACTGGAAAAGCTCAGTTTTCATTCCAATCCCAAAGAAAGGCAATGCCAAAGAATGCTCCAACTACCGCACAATTGCACTCATCTCACACGCTAGTAAAGTAATGCTCAGAACTCTCCAAGCCAGGCTTCAGCAATACGTGAATCGTGAACTTCCAGATGTTCAAGCTGGTTTTAGAAAAGGCAGAGGAACCAAATTGCCAACATCTTCGGGATCATGGAAAAAGCAAGAGAGTTCAGAAAAGCATCTATTTCTGCTTTATTGACTATGCCAAAGCCTTTGACTGTGTGGATCACAATAAACTGTGGAAAATTCTGAAAGAGATGGGAATACCAGACCACCTGACCTGCCTCTTGAGAAACCTGTATGCAGGTCAGGAAGCAACATTTAGAACTGGACATGGAACAACAGACTGGTTCCAAATAGGAATAGGAGTTCGTCAAGGCTGTATATTGTCACCCTGCTTATTTAACTTATATGCAGAGTACATCATGAGAAACACTGGGCTGGATGAAGCACAAGCTGGAATCAAGATTGCTGGGAGAAATATCAGTAACCTCAGATATGCAGATGACACCACCCTTATGGCAGAAAATGAAGAGGAAGTAAAGGGCCTCTTGATGAAAGTGAAAGTGGTGAGTGAAAAAGTTGGCTTAAAGCTCAACCTTCAGAAAACGAAGATCATGGCATCTGGTCCCATCAGTTCATGGGAAATAGATGGGGAAACAGTGGAAACAGTGTCAGACTTTATTTTTTTGGGCTCCAAAATCACTGCAGATGTTGACTGCAGCCATGAAATTAAAAGACGCTTACTCCTTGGAAGGAAAGTTATGACCAAACTAGATAGTATATTGAAAAGCAGAGACATTACTTTGCCAACAAAGGTCTGTCTAGTCAAGGCTATGGTATTTCCAGTGGTCATGTATGGATGTGAGAGTTGGATTGTGAAGAAAGCTGAGTGCCAAAGAATTGATGCTTTTGAACTGTGGTGTTGGAGAAGACTCTTGAGAGTCCCTTGCACTGCAAGAATATCCAATCAGTCCATTCTGAAGGAGATCAGCCCTGGGATTTCTTTGGAAGGAATGATGCTAAAGCTGAAACTCCAGTACTTTGGCCACCTCATGTGAAGAGTTGACTCATTGGAAAAGACTGTGATGCTGGGAGAGATTGGGTGCAGGAGGAGTAGGGGTCGACAGAGGATGAGATGGCTGGATGGCATCTCATGAGGATGAAATGACTCGATGGATGTGAGTCTGAGTGAACTCTGGGAGTTGGTGATGGACATGGAGGCCTGGCGTGCTGCGATTCATGGGGTCGCAAAGAGTCGGACATGACTGAGCGACTGAACTGAACTGAACTGATGGCTATTACAGAATATTGAGTACAGTTTCTGGTGCTATACAGTAGAACTTTGTTGTTTAGCTTTCGAATTTTAATGAAATAAAAGTCTTAAGCAAAAATCTATACTTGTCTCTCAGAACTGAAGAAATGTTTTAATCATATGTGCACTAAAAGAGGGCATCATGATTTCTCTCTGATTATTTTTAAAGCTGTGAAGAGATGATTCTTTGATATAGTATTCATATATTGTGTCTCTTTTTGCACACATCTACTCAAAATATCACAGTTTGATTGCATTTGCTTGAACACAAATTGCATTTACTCTTCTCCAAAGAAAAAGTTTGACCAAAAATCCATTTCTTGTCTAAAGCTTTCCCAAGGCTCAAGTTATCCTTATTTAATGTAAACACAGCTCTTAATAAATAATCAGAGTTGTTCTTATGCAGATGCATGTTGGCTAAGCAAGGAGTCTGTCATCTTGATGATTGAATGAGACTGTTGTCTTCAAGGGCTGACAAGAACACATCTTTACCTCTAAGTATTCCGGCCACCACTTCATAGCTAACTGCATTTTGGGGAGGAAAGAACATTGATTTTGACTCATATTTCTTTAACAATTATCAAAATTATTTATAGAATGCCAGTGATAGATGATTAGCTTCTCTTTAAATCTAGAATATTACTGAGGCTTTTAAGAAAAATAGAGGGAAAGGGGAAATATCAAAATGTGTCATCATAACATTTTAAGTACTCAACCTCCAGTTAAAGATTCAGCATTTATTTTCCTAATTTAAAACTGGACATTTCCTGAAATGTGAAATTCTCCCATCTCTCACTCTCTTTCTTTCCCTCTCTCTCCTTTACAGTATACACCATTTGGGAAAGTGAGACCTTTGTGAAAGCTGTTTAATAAATAAAATGATAAGTCACAGCTCAGTTACTGGGCAAAACTAAAGTAATTTGAACACTATTATATTTTGGAGCAACCTGATCAATCCAAAGTCATAAAATATTTAAGTAGGAATTCAGGTTGAAGCCCTAGGAGAAAGCTTGTTACTCTGGCAGGAAGATATTAACAACTTAAATGGCCTGTCAAAGCATGTTTGATTTCCTAGGAGACATCCTTGTAAACAAGGGCATTTAAATGACGTGCATAGTCATACTATATGTTCAAACTTACAGCTATCTCTAAGAAGGAAAGCTTTGGTACCATAATGTGTCATTATTCTACCCAGGTAGAGTTAATAATTGATGAGTAAAGAATGGCTCTCTCTGTTGTAACTCTCATTAAATATGAAAGAATCATTAATTCTTGAGTCCACTTATGGTTGAGTTGAACAGTTGAATGGCAATCTCTCATATTGGCCAAGGTTGTATACATGTTATGATTACTTTGCAGACAATTTCAGAAACTAAATCCTATAAATAATCATACCAATGTAAAGTTGTTTTTTTGTCACTAAGTCATGTCTGATTCTTTGTGTCCCCATGGACTGTAGCCTGCCAGGCTCCTCTGTTCATGGTATGTCCCAGCCGAAAATACTGGAGAGGATTGCCATCTCCTTCTCAAGGGGATCTTCCCGCAGATCAAATCTGGTTTCCTAAATCGCCAAGTGGATTCTTTACCACTGAGCCACCTGGGAAGCACAATAAAGTAATAAATACATTTTACTGACAACTGGATAATTGCAGTGCTACCTAAAACCACATGTATCATCCAGGTTCCCAGAGATGCTTCACAATATTCTTTCCCATTTTGGTCACAAGAACAGAGATCTCTTTGGAAATTTAACAATATACAACTGTGATTAAGGAAAAAAATAAAAATATCTAATTTTCCTAAAAAAACATATATATTGGAGGAAAGAGCCAAGGAGTAAGCATTATATAGAAGATTATGTAGTTGAATTGGCTTCTTGAATTATTTTATTTTCATCCTGTTAGTTAGATAGCAGTTCACAATACATTAATTGAGCACCAACTAAATGCAAGATGTTTCACTGAAAAAACTTTAGATTGCAGAAACAAAACTCTTAAAGCTATCATATTAATTTGGTTTTCTGGAAAAATCTACTCATATAACACATAGTATTATTATCCCTGTTATCAATGTCATTGAAAATAATGTATATCAAAACATTCCAAAACATAAATTACTAGTTATATTGCTAGCTTATTCAAGGTAAATTCAAATTAAAATATGGCATACTAGGACATCCATTATGTAATACTAAAAAGATCTTTTAAACACTCTCATTACCCAAATTTCTGTCTCTGTTACTCTAGTGACAACAAATTGTTTTAAGTAGTTTCAATATATATACATTTTAAATCTTATTTTTCTATTAAATATAATGTTCACTGAAAAAAATCATCTGCTTTAATGAGTAATTATAATACCAACTCCCATGTATCAATACTAATGACAAGAAATACAGTCATGTATCAGTCTGCCTTCCCAGAAGGACCTGTTGTAATTGCAGCATAGTGATTAGTCCATTGATTTCTGTTATAGCTTTTCTAGCCATCTATATGTTTTTAAACAACACAATTTTCTTTTGCTTATTTTTAGAATACTTATTTTAAAAATCAAATTTTATACAATCCCCATGACTTGCAGTTTGCATTAAAAAACTCTGGGGTTCACCTATATATTTTTGCATGCAAGCAAAGTTTATCTTCAATATTGTTTTTAACTACATTTCAGACTACAGTGTTATCTGTTTTACCAAAGTATAGATAGAAATTTGAATTGTTTCAAGTTTGGGGCTATTTTGAATGATGTTGTCATAAACATTCTTGTTCATGTTTCCCTGTGCCAAGTACCTAATTGTCTCTGGTATATTCCAAATAGTGGAACCACTGGGTCATAAGATTTGGGTGTCTACTTACTTAGAATGTATGATTTTTTCTTTTCTTTTCACAAGTGTCCAAAGAATCACAGTTCAGTTCAGTTCAGTTCAGTTCAGTCGCTCAGTCGTGTCCGACTCTTCGCGACCCCATGAATCGCAGCATGCCAGGCCTCCCTGTCCATCCATCTTAAATTAAATGTTTATTGCTAACTCTGTCTTCCTTGAATATTGTGTAGACTAGAATAAGATAGCCACCTTCTGGTGTTTGCTATTGTTGAGATGTTTTTAGGTCTGTATTGACTTTTTTCAACCTAAAACAACCTAAACAAGTCATTTGTTCCAGATTTTGGTTTCATAACTCCTTCTTATTTTGTCAGCTCTCAATCCACATAACATGTGTGTAAATCCATATAAAGTGTATTTATTTTATTTCTATTTACATAGTATAAATATATACGTACACTCAATTGTGCATAAATATAGGCATTTTTAATATTTTAAATCCATTTCAAGGGAATTTTTTTAAGAACAGCTGTTTTCAATGGGTGTTGTTATGAGTTGCATTTAGTTCAGTTCAGTTCAGTCACTCAGTCGTGTCCAACTCTTTGTAACCCCATGGACTGCAACATGCCAGACTTCCCTGTCCACCACCAACTCCCGGAGCTTGTTCAAACTTGTGTCCATCGAGTTGGTAATGCCATCCAACCATCTTATTGTCTGTCATCCCCTTCTCCTCCTGCCTTCAATCTTTCCCAATATCAGGGTCTTTTCCAATGAGTCAGTTCTTTGCATCAGGTGGCCAAAGTATTGGAGCTTCAACTTCAGCATCAGTCCTTCCAATGAATATTCATTTCCTTTTGATTGGAAATAAATCATTTCCAATGATTTCCTTTAGGATTGACTGGTTTGATCTCCTTGCAGTTCAAGGGACTCTCAAGAGTCTTCTCCAACACCACAGTTCAAAAGCATCAATTCTTTGGCACTCAGCTTTTTTTATAGTCCAACTCTCACATCCATACATGGCAAATGGAAAAACCATAGTTTTGACTAGATGGACCTTTGTTGGCAAAGTAATGTCTCTTGCTTTTTAATATGCTGTCTAGGTTGATCATAGCTTTTCTTCCAAGGAGCAAGCATCTTTTAATTTCATGGCTGCAGTCACCATTTGCAGTGATTTTGGAGCCCAAGAAAATAAAGTCTGTCACTGTTTCCATTGTTTCCCCATCTATTTGCCATAAAGTGATGGGACCAGATGCCATGATCTTTTTTTTTTTTTGATATTGAATTTTAAGCCAGTTTTTTCATTTTCCTGTTTCACTTTCATGGAGAGGCTATTTAGTTCTTCGCTTTCTGTGATAAGGTTGGTGTCATCTGCATATCTGAGGTTTTTGATATTTCTCCAGGCTCCCAAAATTTACATGTTGTCATCCTAATCTCCAGAATGTGACTTTTTTGAAAATGGTCTTTACAGAGGTAATTCGATTTGAAGATTATACTGGAGGAGGGTGGCTCCTGATCCAACATGATGAGTGTCTTTATAAGAGGCTAAATGAGGACACATACACATGAACAAGGAAAAGGCCATGTGGACTTAAAGGCAGACCCTGGAGTGATGCTCCTACAAGCCAGGTAACACCAAACATAGCCAGCCAACCCGAGTGCCAGAAACAGACTTCCTCATAGCCTCCAAAGGAAGCACCCGCTGACACCTTGAATCCAATGCCTACCCTTCAGGGCAAGCAGACAACACACCTCTTGTGTTTGAGCCGCCCAACTATGGTACATTTTGCAGGCACTTTAGAAAACTAATGCAGATGAGTTTTAATAAATTTTCCAATATTATCAGAACCACAGACAGAAAACACTTCCTCACACCTTTGTGGAGGGAGTGACTTGTTTGTGTTTCACACAGAGACCAGAATGTTTCTCCATCTCTTTCTTCCCTTCCTTCCTCTTTTCCTTCCCACTCTCCCTCCTTCCTTTTTCTTTCCTTCCTTCCTTTCTTTCTTCCCTTCCTTTATTCCTTCCTTATTTCTTTCTCTTCTTTGCTTCTGATCCCTCAAACCTTCTCTATTTAACATCTTGTCCCATCTTATTATGCACACACCGTATCCCTTCAATGTCATAAGATACATACAGAAAGCCATCCTAGCTAACAAAGTAGATTATAGACCACATGTCTGACAGTAAAAGAAAATATCAAAGAAAGAAAAATAAATTAAGCCTTCTTAATATAATTGGTCCTAAAAAGTAGGTAATAGCTTTTGATAACCCAAGTTATAGGAAGGTACTCAATTGTGAAAAAGTGAATCAACACCTCTCAACCTTGATTCTTAAATATGAATGGAGTTAGGCAGTGTGTTGTTCCAATAGGGCTGCCAGTACAAGGACCACAGACTCAGGGGCTTAAACAACAGAAATTTACTTCTCATAGTCCTGGGGGCTGAAAGTCCAAGACCGAGGTGTAGGCAGGACTAGTTTCTTCTGAGGCTGCTGTCCTGGATGTGCAGATGGGCATCTTCTCCCTGTGTGCTCACATGGTCTTCTCTCCCTCCCTAGTGAAGTCACTCAGTCATGTCCAACTCTTTGTGACCCAGTGGACTGTAACTCTTGAGACCCAGTGGACTGTAGCCCACCAGGGTCTTCAGTCCATGGGATTTTCCAGGCAAGAATACTGGAGTGGGTTGACGTTTCCTACTCCATCTCTCCTTCCTTATCTGTATCCTAAACTCCTCTTGTTATTGGGGCACCAGGCAAGCTAGACTAAAGCCCATGCTAATGACTTCATTTTAACTTAATGACATTTTTAAAGACCCTGTCTTCAAATATGGTTACCTGCTGATATACTAGAGGTTAGGACTTTAACATACAAATTTTAAGGGGAGCAAAATTTAGCTGTAACAGGCATAGAGAATGTAAAACATCTAATAAAAATGCAAATGCAATTACAAGTATGATAATAGCTATTATTATTATTACAATCTTTCTGGAAAACACTAATGTAAAAATACTAATAACTACTTAAGATGAAGCTTTGTATCTTGCTCAAAGATAAAATAGCATTAATATTCACAGAAGAGAATAAAATATTAGAAAAGTATATGAATGAAACTTATTTGTATACCTATTAACAGGGCTAGTCATTACATTCAAGCAGAATCTTTGGATTATAAGAGTCCCCCAAGCTAAATTCAAGTCCCATGTGTAAAGTACTACACACTTTATTAACAGTTACCATCAAAACTACTTCAAATAAAAGCAATCATATTTAACTGATTTGTAGAGCAGTTAAAGTTCTGTGTAATGATAACCCATGTCTATCTATGCAAATATCTTTAATCTCTATTTCTGGATATTATCCTTTTTGTCTTTTTGGGGATGAATACTGACTATAACACTGATTGGAGTTTTTAACTAGAGTTATTATTCTTTGCAACATAAGATCCAATACAAATATAACACTTCTATTTTCTATTCTACATTATCTATATGTGCACCACATATTTGTCTATAATAAATATATGCTTATTACAGTCAATATTATATTCCAAATACTTAACTCTCATAAAGATATATGCCTATTTATTTATTCATTTTGATGTACTCAATTATTTATACCTTTAGTCACTGATTCTTTTGAATGACTATTTTTATAACCTCTTATGTTAGCATTACATGTGATAGTATTTGATTACTGTTGATTTCCTGTGTTTACTCATAAATTCCTCAAATTCAGACCCTCCACAAGGAAACTAATTATTCTCATGCTTTATCTTCCTGAAATGCAACGGTGGTGGTTTAGTCCCTAAGTTGCATCCAGTTCTTTGTGACCCCATGGACTGTAGCCCCCCAGGTTCCTTTTTCCATGGGACTTTTCAGGCAAGAATACTGGAGTGGATTGTCATTTTCTTCTCCAGGAAATCAAATCCAAGTCTCTACCTGGCAGGCATTCTTTATCACTGAGCCACCTGAGAAGCCTTCCTGAAATAGGTGCGCTCCTATTTTTATACAGCAGCAGTCATGAACTTCTTTGTGTTCTCCTAAACTTTAGTGCCAGGGTGATGGTGTTTGGAGATGGGGATTCTGAAAGGTAGTTAAGTTTAAATGAAGCCATGAAGGTGGGAGCCTCACAATGGGATTTGTGTTCTTATAAAAAGACTCTAGAGAGCTTTATCCTTCACCTTTCATGCCCCCAAAAATGAGGTCCTGTGAACACACATCAAGATGGTGCCAGTTCACAAGGCAATTCAAACCTCAGAATGGAACCTAGGTTACAGGCATCTTGATCTTGGAATTCCAGCCTGCAGAAGTGTATGAGATAAATTCCTATTGTTTAGGCCAATCAGTCAATGAAATTTAATGATGACATCTGAAAATAAGATAGGTCTTTTAAAATTGTTTTTTTATTTTAATTTTTAATTTTTTTAATTTTATTTTATTTTTAAACTTTACATAATTGTATTAGTTTTGCCAAATATCAAAATGAATCCGCCACAGGTATACATGTGTTCCCCATCCTGAACCCTCCTCCCTCCTCCCTCCCCATACCATCCCTCTGGGTCGTCCCAGTGCACTATCTTATGTGTTTATTCTGGTTTGTAGGTTCCACAAACGGAAGGATCATTTCTATCATTTCTAGTATTTCTTTATCATCCTAAAACAGCAGTACACATATGCTTGAGCAATGGAATCATAGCACCTAAGATACACTACCAGAAGTCACAAATGAACCTGGTTTGCAAACACCAGAAAGGCTTGAGTTTTCCTTTATTCAACTGTTTACATGGTCATGATTTCTTAAGAATATGGCAAAGTCTTTGACTGTGTAGATCACAATAAACTGTGGAAAATTCTGAAAGAGATGGGAATACCAGACCATCTGACCTGCCTCTTGAGAAACCTATATGCAGGTCAAGAAGCAACAGTTAGAACTGGACATGGAACAACAGACTGGTTCCAAATAGGAAAAGGAGTATATCAAGGCTGTATATTGTCACCCTGCTTATTGAACTTATATGCAGAGTACATCATGAGAAATGCTGGGCTGGAGGAAGCACAAGCTGAAATCCAGATTGCCAGGAGAAATATCAATCACCTCAGATATGCAGATGACACCACCGTTATGGCAGAAAATAAAGAGGAACTAAAAAGTCTCTTGATGAAAGTGAAAGAGGAAAGTGAAAAAGTTGGCTTAAAGCTCAACATTCAGAAAACTAAGATCATGGCATCTGATCCCATCACTTCATGTCGGATAGATGGGGAAACAGTGGAAACAGTGGCTGACTTTATTTTTGGGGGCTCCAAAATCACTGCAGATGGTGATTGCAGCCATGAAATTAAAAAACGCTTACTCCTTGGAAGGAAAGTTATGACCAACCTAGAGAGCATATTAAAAAGCAGAGACATCACTTTGCCAACAAAGGTCCACCTAGTCAAGGCTATGGATTTTCTAGTGGTCATGTATGGATGTGAGAGTTGGACTGTAAAGAAAGCTAAGAGCTGAAGAATTGATGCTTTTGAACTGTGGTGTTGGAGAAGACTCTTGAGAGTCCCTTGGACTGCAAGGAGATCCAACCAGTCCATCCTAAAGGAGATCAGTCCTGGGTGTTCATTGGAAGGACTGATACTGAAGCTGAAACTCCATCCTTTGGCCACTTCATGTGAAGAGTTGATTCATTGGAAAAGACTGATGCTGGGAGGGATTGGGGGCAGGAGGAGAAGGGGATGACAGAGGATGAGATGGCTGGATGGCATCACCAGCTCAATGGACATGAATTTGAGTAAACTCCGGGGGTTTGTGATGGACAGGGAGGCCTGGCGTGCTGCAATTCATGGGGTCGCAAAGAGTCGGACAGGACTGAGTGACTGAACTGAACTGAATGTAGTCAGAGAGATAAATCATTTTGGGGAAGAATCAGTCAGATAATGGTTTTTAGATGATGAGGCCTCATAGCCTAGATTTTTTATATCTTATTGCATATTTGTTCAAGATGCCTCATCGTTCAAATGACTTGTTTGGTAATTTTGAAGAAAACTGTCATAGCTAGAGTCAAAAGTTTTATCCTGTGGATTCCAGCATTGATTCTAAGGAATCACTTGAATCCTAAATGCTACTTGCATCTGAGGGATTTATCAACCCAGGAAATGATTAAATTCAAAAGCAAGGGCTCTTTCTGAAACCTCTGTCTGTATTAGGTCAAGTGTATTTATGAGCATCTCAGGAGTGGCTCTTTTAATAGGCTACTTTTGAATAGATTCCACCAACATCCTGGATGTTATCCAGTGCTTCTCCCATCTCTGCTGGGGCTCTGTTTTCTTTCTTTCTGTCTTTTAAATTTATTTATTTTAGTTGGAGGCTAATTACTTTACAATATTGTAGTGGCTTTTGCCATATGTTGATATGAATCAGCCATGTTTGAGTTTTCCCTGAGTTTTGAGTTTCTTAACTTCCTTAGGGCATATTTAAATCTATTAAATCCCTTTCATTTCCACTTCTCCTTTCAGCCCATGTTTTTGTATAGAGAAGATTGTTTTAAAAAAATAGTTTCCAAAGTATCTTGAGCTAATAATATAGAAACCGGTGGTGTCATCCTTTCCTTGAAACACACAAACAGTAACCTTAAGTATGAAACCTACCTTTCACAGGAACTACTTCATACATAACTGGCATTCCAGAGTCACAATGTGACCAGGTAGAGGAGTCGACCTTGAGCCTGTGGTAAGTTATGTGCATCTAAATTTCACCTGTATATATTTCCTCCTTTTGACACCACATGCATCATGGAATTTAGGACAGTGCACCTAGACTTGGGACTAGCATTTTATATGACATCTGAAGGAACCCAGCCCACTTGCTTTATAAAAGTACATGGACCCGAATAACAAAAATCATGCTGCAGCTGCTTCACACTTGAGCATTAGACTTCTGAATCCCTGCAAGTCTGTAACTTTGCTTAGACCAGGAATAGCATGCAAGTGGAATATGGCCATAGACTTTGTAGTTCAAGGTCAAATGGAAGCAATTTTGTACCCTCACACCAAGTATGAAACCTATCTGCCAGTGTTTGGAAAGGGTGGGTGGAGATCGCCCCATGAAATGTGAGAAAGAGGAAAATCTCAATGTTTGATCACTTTAACATCCATCTAGCACAGAATCTGGCATATTTAGGGAGATGGTGTGTTTTTACTGAATGAATTAATTTAATAAATACATCTTAATTACGGTCCAGGTATTTAACGCTCACCCAGATCTGGTTCTGCTCTTTTTCTGGTCACATAGAAAGTCTAAACCTTCCAAGTGCTCTTTCCATTAGGTGAGACTGTTGACTGCATGTAGGCAGTGGGGTGTGGGAAAAGTGGTGTGCATCATTTCCGAGCCAAGGCGTTTAAGAACCTGCCTACTACACTCTTCATACTGTCTCTTCCCCTGCTGTTGGCATCCTGGGAGAGCACCGTCCTAAGACCAGGGATGCTGAACCTGCATCGCTGCCTCCAGGAGCTTTCTCTGGAGGGGTGGTTTCAGTTCAATTCAGTTCAGTCGCTCAGTCATGTCCGACTCTTTGCGACCCCATGAATCGCAGCATGCCAGGCCTCCCTGTCCATCACCAACTCCCTACCTACATGTAATTTCAAGCTTTTCTTTGTACGGTCAATGATATTTTGACTTTATTTTGTTAGCCTTCTGTTATACTGATGCATACCACTGGTTTTATGCCTGTTAATTCTATCTCCAATGTGAAATCATAGAGCCACATTAGCAGACTCTTAACTGTTCACTGTTTATTATTAGTACATATGCATCATCTTTGAGAAATTCAGGGAAAAACCACACTTGCTTAGTGTGTAAACCAACTCAATAAATTTCCTGTAAAATCCTGACTGTAAGCTTAAAGTTTTCCTTTGCTTGTAAAACTACTATTGACAATGTGGTGAGTAAATTTTTTTCAACAAACTGTAGGACTTGATCTTGGAAAGCAGAGTCTCAATTAGAGAAAAATCCATGATAAACATAACAAATGCCACAGTCAAAAATAAGGAACAAGTACATAATAGGTGATGCTTGCTTGGTCAGGGGAAAGGAATTAATTAAATATGTATTACCATAACATTTTTATTTCAATAATTAAAACTATTTTATATTTTCAATTAAGAAATGAATCAGGCTTTAGTAGTGTTTTTGTATTTCCACAGCATACATTTTAAAAAATATTATAGAAATATAGTTTATTTGTACTATTGTGTTAGTTTCTGCTCTATAGCAAAGTGATTCAGTTTTATATATATATATACACACACATATATATGTGTATATATTTATATATATTCTTTTCCAGTAGAAGTTATGACAGAGAATTGAGTATAGTTCCCTGTATTATATAGTAGGGCCTTATTGTTTATCCATCCTATATATAATAGTTTACCTATGCTAACCCCAAACTCCCAATCTTTCCCCACCCTTGGCAATTACAAGTCTGTTTTCTGTGTCTGTGAGTCTATTTCTCTTTCATAGATAAGTTCATTTGTATCAGTTTTTATATTCCACGTGTAAGTGATCTCATGTGATATTAGCCTTTCTCTTTCTGACGTCGCTTAGTATAGTAATTTCTAGGTTGACCCACACAGCATACATTTTAACTGCTTTCTGAAGTATAGTAGTAAAGCCACATTGTTTGTAACACATGTTACAGTGGAAACAAACAAACAAGCACTGCTTTAAAGGAAAAGGAAGAGTTAATTTAGGCGAATGAGAGCTCAATTATACAGAATTATTTTTAGATTTTACCCAGAGTGTTGGTTTTAAAGATAAAACTTTTCAACACCTCATGAGAAATGTGAAAGGTGAAAAGGCTGTAGAAGCTGGTTAGGACACAGAACACAGGATAGATGTGGTTTGTTTCCATTTTTGTTTTATTTTTAATGGCCAAAACTTTGGAAGCAAAGGCAGAAGGGAAATGAGAAATAAAGATCTAAAAGGCGGTTTGAATTTAGAATTCAAACTTAAGAGTTGGAATAAAAGGTACTATTTACTCACTAAATAATCAAAGGTGATTTTATAAGTGATGGAAAATTTTGAACACACGATTAAAACTTTAAGGCAATTTATTGAATTAGTTTGACAAGTTAGGTGAAATGTACACTTTACATAACAAATTTAACTCAGCATAATTTTGTGAATTAGGAATTATTTCAGCTTTGCAGTTGAAAAAATAAGTCAAACTTCTAAGCTCTCTAAGGTAATAAAAATGGAGCTTGGATTTAAAACTTTATATGTTTGATTTTAAGGTTTTTAATATTTCCAGGGGATCTCATAGCTCTTCTTAGAAATCATCTTTGTTAACTTTTTAAGAGAGACCAGTGGTATCCCAATTACTTATAGACAAATGGAAGCAGAGATTAACTGTCCTAAGTCCTTTCTCAGGACTCATTCAGATAAAACAAGCCTCGGTTTCCAGATTGAAGTTTAAGGAAGGAAAGAAAAAGTTTAATAAATATTTGGCTTGCTATAAAAAAACACAGATGCTATAGTCTATGGATATGACTTAGTTTTCATACAATAAAATGGAAAATAATACCTTCCCGGTAGGATTTTTGTAGACATAAGTGATAATGTATATTGCTTGGAACGGTGTCCAGCTCATGCTAAGGAATCAATAGGTGATAGTTATCATTTTCACACCTTTTTACACCCTGCCATTTGGAAAGAATGCAGCCCACGGTTTTTCTGTTCACATAAAAACTGGAAGTAATCAATGGACATGGGTTTGGGTGGACTCCGGGAGTTGGTGATGGACAGGGAGGCCTGGCATGCTGCAGTCCATGGGGTCGCAAAGAGTTGGACATGACTGAGCGACTGAACTGAACTGAACCAGGGTAAAGTTAATAGAAGTCAGATGAACTGGATGACAACAAGACAAGGATGGATATGGGGATATAGCTGTATTTTTCTACAGAAGTAAAATCAGACTGTAACATTTAAAAAATATAACAATATCAGATAAGACATTGAAGACAAAATTTGACGGAGCTTGGCTGCAGCCACTGCATGACCACCATGCCTGCCTCCCAGCAGCAGAGGAGAAGAGCCCACGGGGGAGAAGCACCCCTCCTTCCGGGATAGGGGGCATGATTCCAATGCTTGCCCTGCTCCATTGGCTTCCCAAGAAAGTGGACTAGGAGTCAGCTGATGGAAGTGGATTCCTCTTCCAGAGCAGAGTCGGTCGCTCTTCACAGGAAAGCTAGGTTTTACAGATCACTGTGGTTGTAGATGTTGCCGCTGCAAATACTCCAGCACCAGCACTCCAAATATTCCTGAAATTTATAAGTTGTAAATGTTTTACACAAACCTTTCAGCTATTTGTAGGATGGTCTGTGAAAAGTAATAAACTCTTCTACTAGCTACTAAGCTATTGGTTCTGAGCTCAAAACCAACCTTCCAGATTCTAAAGCTGCCAGGACTTAAAGTCCAGAATGCTCTTCTATTTGCCAGCACGCCTATCAATGTCTGCCCAGAAAGGGTGCTAGAGAGTGACAGTGAAGCCCCAAAAGGAACTGACCCTTGCTTAACTGTTGGTTTCTCTTCCCACCAACATGCCTCACTTCTGTGTCTTGGAAATGGCAGTTTGTTCCAAAGTCAGTAGGTTTTCTATGTTGATTTTTTTCCATTACTTGCAGCATTGGCCCACGGATGCCTGTTCTAGACAACAGCATCATCGACCTGATACCGCTGCCCATTGGGTACCATTGCCACTAGGTCCAGGTGCTTGGACCCAGCCTCTAATTCAAAGACAGGTTCTCCATGGAGCCTGCCCCCATTTAGAAGTCAGAGTTTCCCTCCAGGGGCCACTCCTCCAAACTGGCAAAGTTTTCATCATGCTATGTATGTGTGTGTTAAGTCACCAGTCATGTCTGACTCTTTGCTACCCTATGGACTGTAGACTGCCAGGCTCCTCTGTCCTTGGGATTCTCCAGGCAAGAATACTGCAGTGGGTTGTCATGCCTTCCTCCAAGGCATCTTCCTGACCCAGGGATCGAACCTGATTTAACCATGCTAACTGACCTCTTTTCATCATTTCCCCAATTCTAGTGGGGGTGATTGTTTCCTGTGGTCATTGCCTCTCTGGCACTTTCTGTGCAGAGAAGCATGAACACAGTGGACCTAAGATGCTGTCCTTAGAGCATCCTGCCTGCAAGACTGGCCCTTGACTGGAACTTGGATTTATAAAAGGGTCCCCTGAGAAGAGTGGTTTGCAGTGCCCTACCTATGCAAATATTGTGGCTGATCCTGAGCACCTCCTTTCTTGCAGGGAGTCAGGAATTTGAGTGCATGATAGGCAGCGAGGTCATGTCCAATAAACATATAGGGTTCTGAATGTCTAATGAGAGTCTCTAATCAACAGAGTTACTTGTGGCAGCAGGAATCTCTGACACCTCTTCATATTGTTTATTTTTTTTCCATACATAGGTAATAATTCTTTGAATTAAATTTACTCTGTTAACATACCTGGTATAGATTAAGCTCTAACCTGAAATGATTTTATTTTAATAGCAGGGTTTTCACAGCACAGCTTGTACATACACCAGAAGGATTACCTCGATAGTGTGCTTACCAGGGGAACTCAGTGAGAGGAAGCAGGGGAGGGATCAGGGGATCTAGTTTAACACACACCCTGATGAAGATCTTTATAAATAAATCTGGGAAACATTTCTCAATGATGTCAAGTAATTTTTTTTTAATATCTGAGAAGGTTTTCACATTAAATATTCTTGTCTTCAAAGAATGAAGGTACTTCTTTCAAGGAGCATATCACTGCCAAGTGCTTGGACTCATATCTGTGAGTACTGACTACACTGGAAAATTGCTTTATGACCATATCTAGTCATTCATACAATCTGAAGGTAGTATCTACTTTGGGTTTATTCCAAGGTCTTGGATAAAGTCCATAGAAAACTGAATTGTGAAAGTGGATGCTGGTCCAGTAAGGGGTCTTTCTGTGAAATCCTAGAGGGGTAGGATGCAGAGGTGGGAGGAGGCTCAAGAGGGAGGGGATATATGTATACCTAGGGCATTTCATATTGTTGTATGGCAGAAACCAACAAAACATTGAGGCAATTAAACTCCAGTTAAATTTTTTAAAAGATAAACATTTTTAAATGCAGAAATATTTTTTGAAAAATTTCTAGAAGACCCAAAGAAAATATACTTGATGAGGAGATATATATATATATATATATATATATATATATATTAAGTGCTTCTAAGTATTTTCTGGGGCACTGATACAATTTTTCCAAAAACTGGCAGAGCAAGGATAAAGACCATAAAATTAAAAACCTATGACATGCAAATGGGATGTAGAAATATTAATTTAAAAGAGGACATAATCTCCTTATCTTTTTCGAATATAACAGTTCAGTTCAGTTCAGTTCAGTCACTCAGTCATGTGCAACTCTTTGAACCCCATGGACTACAGAACGCCAGGCCTCCCTGTCCATCACCAACTCCTGGAGTTTACTCAAACTCATGCCCATTTGGTGATGCCATCCAACCTTTTCATCCCTGTTGTCCCCTTCTCCTCCCACCTTCAATCTTTCCCAGTATCAGTGTCTTTTCAAATGCATCAGTTCTTCACATCAGTGGCCAAAGCATGAGAGTTTCAGCTTCAGCATCGGTCCTTCCAATGAATATTCAGGACTGATTTCCTTTAGGATGGACTGGTTGGATCTCCTTGCAGTCCAAGGGACTCTCAACAGTCTTCTCCAACACCACAGTTCAAAAGCATCAATTCTTCAGCGCTCAGCTTTCTTTATAGTCCAGATCTCACATCCACATATGACTATTGGTAAAACCATAGCCTTAACTAGACAGACCTTTGTTGGCAAAGTAATGTTTCTGCTTTTAAACATGCTATCTAGGTTGGTCATACCTTTCCTTCCAAGAAGTAAGCGTCCTTTAATTTCATGGCTGCAGTCACCATCTGCAGTGATTTTGGAGCCCAGAAAATAAAGTCTGACACTGTTGTTTCCCCATCTATTTGCCATGAAGTAATGGGACTGGATTCCATGATCTCAGTTTTCTGAATGTTGAGCTTTAAGACAACTTTTACACTCTCTTCTTTCACTTTCATCAAGAGGCAATAATGAAGTTCTTCTTTAGTTCTTCTTCACTTTCTGCTATTAGGGTGGTATCATCTGCATATCTGAAGTTATTGATATTTCCCCCAGCAATCTTGATTTTAACTTGTGATTCAACCCAGCCCAGCTTTTCTCATGATATACTCTGCATAAAAGTTAAATAAGCATGGTGACAATATATAGCCTTGACATACTCCTTTTCCTATTTGGAACCAGTCTGCTATTCCATGACCAGTTCTAACTGTTGCTTCCTGACCTGCATGCAGATTCCTCAAGAGGCAAGTCAGGTGGTCTGGTATTCCCATCTTTTTCAGAATTTTCCACAGTTTATTGTGATCCACACAGTCAAAGGCTTTGGCATAATCAATAAAGCAGAAATAGACATTTTTCTGGAACTCTCTTGCTTTCTTGATGATCCAAAGGAGGTTGCCAATTTAATCTCTGGTTCCTCTGTCTTTTCTAAAACCAGCATGAACATCTGGAATTTCAGCGTTCATGTATTGTTGAAGCCTGGCTTGGAGAATTTTGAGCATTACTTTACTAGCATGTGAGATGAATGCAATTGTGTGGTAGTTTGAACATTCTTTGACATTGCCTTTCTTTGGGATTGGAATGAAAACTGACCTTTTCCAGTCCTGTAGCCACTGCTGAGTTTTCCAAATTTGCTGGCATATTGAGAGCAGCACTTTCACAGCATCATCTTTTAAGATATGAAATAGCTCAACTGTGATTCTATCACCTCAGTTAGCTTTGTTCATAGTGATTCTTCCTAAGGCCCACTTGACTTCATATTCCAGGATGTCTGGCTCTAGGTGAGTGATCACACCATCATGATTATCTGGATCGTGAAGATCTTTTTTGTATCATGCTTCTGTGTATTCTTTCCACCTCTTCTTAATATCTTCTGCTTCTGTTAGGTCCATATTATCTCTGCCCTTTATTGTGCTCATCTTTGCATGAAATGTTCCCGTGGTATCTCTAATTTTCTTGACGAGATCTCTAGTCCTTCCATTCTATTTCTTTTTAAATATTGTATTGGTTTTGCCATTCATCAACATGAATCCGCCACGGGTGTACACGTGTTCCCCATCCTGAACCCACCACCCTCCTCCCTCCCTGTACCATCCCTCTGGGTCATCCCAGGGCACTAGCCCCAAGCATCCTGTATCGTGCATCGAACCTGGACTGGTGATTTGTTTCTTATATGATATTATACATGTTTCAATTTTCCTCTATTTCCTTGCAGTGATCACTGAGGAAGGCTATCTCTCCTTGCTATTCTTTGGAACTCTGCATTCAAATGGGTATATCTTTCCTTTTCTCCTTTGCTTTTCACTTCTCTTCTTTCACAGCTATTTCTAGGGCCTCTTCAGACAGCCTTTTGCTTTTTTGCATTTCTTTTTCTTGGGGATGGTCTTGCTCCCTGATTCCTATACACTGTCATGAACCTCTCGCCATAGTTCTTCAGGCACTCTGTCTATCAGATCTAGTCCCTTAAATCTATTTATCACTTCTACTGTATAATCACTAGGGACTTGATTTAGGTCATACCTGAACGATGTAGTGGTTTTCCCAACTTTCTTCAATTTAAGTCTGAATTTGGGTATAAGGAGTTCATGATCTGAGCCACAGTCAGCTCTCAGTCTTGTTTTTGCTGACTGTATAGAGCTTCTCCATCTTTGGCTGCAAAGAATATAATCAATCTGATTTCGGTGTTGGCCATCTGGTGATATCCATGTGAATACATGAACATGTGTATTACTCACACCTTTTCTCCTTTCTGTATTATCATTTTGGACTGGCAATTATGATAGATAGTTTAAGGAGTGAAAAACAAATCTGCTTGCTAAGGGTCATAAAATTATGCTCTAAGTTCCGACAGAGGCGTGGCATGGGGTGAAATCATTATTCCATCCTGACTTTTAAAGCAAAGCTTCAGCAAATTGCACAACTCAAAGGCACTTCCTAAGAATTTTGGATGAAACTGGATGCTTCAAGGAGCTCTCTGACTGAAGGCATCTGCTTCAGATTACACTGTTCCAGAGAAGAGCTGCAGGTATCTGGGTATCGTTCAGACCTGTTTATACAAATGCTCACCTGATGCACACGATGGTCAGCAAACATCAGCTCTCCATGTGCACGACAGTCAGCAAACACCAACGCAGGATACTCGACCACAATACTCTGACACTTACTCCTTTGGGATCAGTCTGAGGGTGCTAGGATATTGGCAGTCAGTTCCATTCTCTCCTCACCTCCTAGTGCTGCCTCCCAGTACCCCTCTTCATTGCTCCGTTCGACATCACCCCTGTCTGAAATGAACAAGGTCTTTGTGCTCAAATTTCAGAATAGAGAACTTGGATCTCTTCAGAGAAAATATCCCAGACTGTTTCCAACACTTAGCCAAATATTAATGAAAAGAAAAATACAAACATATAGGAATGGACTAGGTTATAGGGCACATGTTCTTTGGGTTTGGTCAATATGTTTTAAGTATCTTCCATTGCTTTTGGACCAGACACTGAGGGCACAACCTTGCATTCTTCACAAAATCATCCCTTAAGTTACCTCATTTTTTAAAATGGTGCCAATGTCAGTGTTTTGGATGGATTGATTGTGTTTCTCAAAATGAAAAAATGCAGGAAATTAACCATCTGTGGCTGTTGTCTACTGAAAACCTACAATATCCTCCTCTGTTATGTTGGCTACCTAATACACAACACACATCCTTAATGTAAGACATGTTCTACCCTGAAACAACTATGTACTATGTGCTAGGTTACTCCAGTTGTGTTCAACTCTCTTTGACCCCATGGGCTATATAGTCTGCCAGGCTCCTCTGTCCATGAGATTCTCCAAAAAAGTATATTGGAGTGGGTTGCAGTGCCCTCTTCTAAGGGATCCTCCCAACCCAGGGATCGAACCCACATCTCTTACATCTCTTGCATTGGAAGGTGGGTTCTTTACCACAAGTGCCACCTGGGAAGCCACCCCCAAAAAAAATTATATTTGAATTGTATCCTGAGATACTTTAAGTATCATTTCAACAAATAGATAATTTAAGAATCATGAGGACATCCTTCTAAAACCTGTCACATCTTGGTCCTGTCTGGGAGGGTTTCTTTCTTTGTAAACACCCAATTCCTTCACCTCTTTTCTGGGCAAGTGTCTCAGTTTCGTCCGTAGCCACATCATTTTCAAAGCAGATGACCTTTTCTTTGGAGACTAAAAGCTCCATGTCAATTTCCTAACATAACACTTTTTATTCTTCCTCTTGCAAAGCTCCAGTTTCCTGTGTGAGACAAGCCTTCAACTCTCCACTGATTTGCAGGAATACATGAGCAGTGGTCCTGAGTCATCAGGAATTTCCAGTTTGGTTACCAGATCTAACCACTTCCAGGGTACTCTTGTATGAATCATTTAGGTTTTTACTTTCCCCTCTCTCATTCTTCAGATATGCCTCTGCAATCATGTGCCTCGGCTTTATAACAAAAATCTGAGCTATACTTTCAATCACTGTAGCAGGCCACTCCAGCCTAAAATGAAAATTGTTCTCTGACACTTGAGCAAGTAGAAGGCTTTCTCCGAGTGCTTGCTGTGTCTCAGGGCTGTGAGCCTGCAGGCATGCCCGTCAGTGGCTCTCAAGATGTGCCTCTATTTTAAATGGAAGGCAGGGCCACGAAGGCCACAACACACCCAGCATCACTGTGAGCCAAGACAAAAGGCTAATGGAAGCGGCGAGACTTTTGCCTCGTGAAGTTGAAAATGACGGCTATTTGTACTTTAAACTCTAGTGTGAACTTAGAGCACATGTAATTCTAGAGTAGCCATCGAGTTATGAGGAAAAGATTAAGGGACAAAAGAAGACAACTATTCTGGGAGAAGTGCTATATTTCTAGAAGATTCTCCACATTCTGCTTCTTTTTCCAAATTATACTCTGCATACCTATTTTTGCTGTTGTCCAAGCCATGGTGACCATGCAAACCAGAAAAATACCTGTGTGGCAGCAAGCCAGGACCTTATTACTGGTGATTTAATCCAGGTTGACCATGACAATATATTTATAAATCAGATTATTTAATAAGACATAAAAATGGAAAGAGGAAAATCAAATGCAAATTAGTTACATATTCAGTGTTTCAAATCACTGCCTTAATCCATTTGTTTAAAAGATAAAACTATTCATTTTATATTTTTGAATTATTTTTGTTGTTCAGCCACTAAGTCGTGTCCAACATTTTTGCCCTCCAGACTCCTCTGTCCATGGGATTTCCCAGGCAAGAATACTGAAGTGGGTTGTCATTTCCTCCTCCAGGGTATCTTCCCTACCTAGGGATCAAACATGAGTCTCCTGCTTTGGCAGGTGAATTCTTTACCACAGAGCCACTGGTGACAAATGAATTTAACTCTAATATTACATTCAATCTATCCTTGCCTTTCCCCCATTAAATCCATATTTTTTGTTCTATAAGTGAGAGTTTTGATTCTGAAATGTCACTATTAAAGTTCCTTTTGCTGAAAAATGCAATAAAAAGAAGGAGCCCAATTAAAATAAAACTTTCCAATTCAAAAATTCAGATCTTTATAACTATGAGAAGTTCTTTAGGGTATCCATTTCTTATACGGTGACACTGTTTTAGGTCCTGATTCATTGCATCTTAGGAAGATAATGGAACATCATAGCTTCTGGTTCATGCTCTGCAGTGGCCCCTCATCTGACTCAGAATAAAACCAGAGCATTGACAGCAGGCTCACCATCTGTCTCCCCAGCTGACTCCTGACTCAACCACTGCTCTCCATCCTAGCCACCCTGGTCTCCTTGGAATCCTGACGCATGCTCCTGTTTTGGGGCATTTTCACTGGTGGTTTCCTCTGTCTGAAGCTGCTCTCTCTGGCTAATTCTCTCACGCCCTATATTTGCTTTAAGATTACCTTTCTGATGAAGAGTACCACTCTGTTTTTAATGATAACCCCTTCCACATCCCAGTTCCTTCAAATCAACTGTCAAGATATAGTTCACCCTGCTCTATGTCTGGTTGATTTCCATGGCATTCAATGGCTTATAAAAATATCATGCAATATACTTACACATTTAATTGTGTTGTGTGATGTTTGTCTGCATCCCCATGGAATGTAAATAGCAAAGGAGTAGAGCCGTTGTTGTGGTCTGAATGTTTGTGTTCCCCTCAAGGGCAGGTGTTGAGATCTTACAGGCACTGGTATTAATAGGTAGAACCACAAAGGTGATTACACCATGACAGTGATGTTCCCTTAGAAAAGATACCCTAGGGAGCTCCCTGGTCCCTGCCCTCCCTGAGGACACAGTGACACTGCATCTGTAACCTGGAAGCATCCCCCCACCCCACTCCAAGCAGGCTCCCCACAAGCAAGCTCCACCCTGATCGCAGACTTCCGGTCTCCAGAAGGGTGACATATTTCCGTTGTTCACAAGCCACCTTGTTTGTGTTATTTCATTGTAACAGCCTGAATGGACTAAGACAGTTGTCCATCCCTGTTTGTTCATTAATGTGTCTCAATAGCCTGAAACAATGTAAACACAATTGACCCTTGAAACAATTTGGGTCTGAACTGCACAGGTCTATCCATAAGAAGTTTTGCCCTTAACCCCTGCATGGTTCATGGATCACCTGTACTCAGTAATTTTTTTTTTAAGAAGAGATTAGGTGAATGGTGGAGAATGATAGTGAATATGATGATAAGCGATTCTTCTGTTTTCTACCCTGAGCCAAGACGCATACTTTATAATATACCCAAACCTCCCCATAAATTCTATGGCACATGGATATTATGATTCTTATTTTATCAATGAAAAAATTGTGACTTGAGAAGTTAAGGAATCTGTCTCAAATTACACAGCTGATAAACTAATGAACTGGTACCGTCATGTTCCCATGTCTATGCCCTTATCCTAAATGATGTTATCATTCCTAAAATCATGATTTGGCTAAATTAAGTTTATACTTGTTTGACCTCCAACCAGTAAAGGAAACACATTTTTTATACGGTCAGTATGTTGAATAAACTATAGTGCAGGATGTTATATGTCTTTTAACAAATCCATTTGATTTTGGGACCTTGTTATTCTGGCCCTTGAACTCATGAATCATGTATTCCCCTTCTATTCACTTTATAAAACTCTGTGAATTAATTGTTATGGCTACCCTGTGAAAGTCCACTAGTATAAATGCACTCTTTGGACATGAAACATGGAGTGGAAACTTTTACTAACTCATCTTACCTGATAACATGAAACCTCACAAATAAAAAAAGTTATGGGGCAGGAGGGAGCTGCGTTGTCAAGGATAGAAACATAAAAGTCTAAAGATTCCAAGTGGTTGCATTAAAAATAGAACAAGCAAGAGATATAATAGTTATTGTCAACAGGGGTGCATGCTTTGAATAGTGGAGATAGAAAATAAGAAAAGAAAAATTGAATATAGAGTTAAGCAGGAGGGAACCACTTCCATCACAAAGGGCAGTACTTGCAGCTGTTCAATGCTTTTTTCAGTTTGCTCATTTCCAAGTTGGTTATAAAAATAGTACCTATCTCAAAGTCTTGTTTAGAAAATAAAATGACTTTATGCATTTAAAATGAATACAAACAGTGTTTTCTGTAACCATTTGTATAATTCTAATGGGCAGAAACATATCTCTCTTTGTTTTCTATTATGGAAATCCATTATTCATGAATGATTTGACCTGCAGATCTACTTAGAAATATGAAGATTCTGACTCCAGTTAATTTAAGGACTCTTACCTTTCCTTGGGTCCCTTTTCTTCTCCCTCTGTAGCATCTGGGCATAGGTGGAAACTTAACAGCATTACGATGGAGGAAGGAAGAGTCTCACCTGAATATCATCTCAGGTCTTAGTTGCCTTTCCACCTCACTCCTGCTGGCCTTGGTTTTGCCTTTTTTTTTTTTTTTTTTTTTTGGCTGTGTCAGGTCTTAGTTGTAGCATGTGGAATCTTCATTGCCCCATGCAGACTTTTTGCTGTGTCATGCAGGATCCAGTTCTCTAACCAGGGATCGAACCCAGGACCCTGGCATTGGAGCATGGAGTCTTAACCACTGGACCACCAGGGAAGTCCCTGAAAGTATATAGTCTTGTCCTGTTATTTCAGATAATCTCCTCATTTAACTCTGTCAAAGTGTGGTAGAAATAATGCCTCTTTTTGGAGACAGTTGGGCAACAGTCAAATCTGTACCCTCATTTACTTTTAAGGCTTTGAATCTTTGAATTGCTTGACTTGATTTAACATATTTATACACAAACTATGATGCTTAATTTTATATATCAATTTACCTGGCCCACAGGGAATTCAAACACTTGGTTACACATGGTTCTGGGTATGTGAGGACGTCTCTGGATGTGATAAATATTTGAATCTGTAGACTGAGTAAAGCTGACTGTCCCCCCCTATGTGGTGGGCCTCTACTAATCCATTGAAGGCCTGAATAGAACACAAGGCAAGGTGAGGGAGGGTTTATTCTCTCTGTGTCTTCAAGCTGAGATATCTGTCTTCTCCTGCCTTCAGACTAAAACACGGGGTAGAATTTACACCATCAGCTTGCCTGGTTCCAGCCCGCTGGGGACTTCTCAACCTCCGTAGCTGAATAGGCCAATTCCTTACAATCAATAAATCAATCATTCTCTCTGTATAAACAAATTATTTTTCTCTTTCTCTGGAGAGCACAGATGAAACACATATTGAACCATAAGATTCAGGGTTCACCTTCTCTTTATTCCTGATGTCTAGTGTGCTGTGGGGCACCTCTGGCTTGGCTACTAAGTACATTAGTGTACACTGCATGCAATGTGTTTTAAAGGTAAATACATTTTTATGGTGATGAGAGTTTACAGAGGAAGTAAGACTAGATTAAAATCTGAGGGTGTAGACAGATGAATGTGGCAAGTATAATAAAATATTTTTGCAGGCAATGTCTAAAGCTAATATTGGGGGAAAGAAGAGATATGCTTAGAGCAGGATATGGTGCTCCATGAGAGGACTTTTACTGGAGAGGGGGAACCTAGGAATAGTTAGTGCTCACACGTGAAGGAGAAAGATGATAGAGGAAGAAAGAGAAGGTATGAGGTTGTATAAATTAGTTTACCCTCCTTACTCTGTTTCCCAGGACCATTGTGGTGAGAGTTGTCCTCTGTGATCTAATCATTTTACTCCATACTATTAATGTTTTCAGTCATCAGTTAGACCCCAGTGATAATCTATCCATACTCAATATGATTATCTGGCTTAGAAAGCCCATGAAAAACACAAGCAATCACGTCTAGGAAGATATGGTAATTCAAATACAAAGTCAAATCCATTTACTAGTTGAAAGTAAATTATGATTATTGTGAACAAAGAAAGAAACTGAGAATGTAAACGATGTAAACGAACTTTGAAAATTGAGAGAAACTTTACCTAGAGAGATGGGCGGCCCTTCCTGAGATGATTAAGTGTGGTAAATGTGTAGCCACGGTCATTTGAGGCTATTTGGATGGCAGTAACATGATTTCCCCTTCAGCCACCCCCATTCTCTCTCTGCTCTGACTTCCACCACTAAGTATTCCCCTCACCCACCATTCCTAACCCCAGACTGGACTTCAGGATCAGAGATGAGAAAGGCTCAAGGTTGCAGTGTGCCTCTGGATGGGGGTAGATATTCATCTTTTGCAAATTCCTTGATAATTAAAATAGACATGGGGTTAGGTAGAGATAAACTACTCTGTATAAAACAAGTAACTAATAAGGACCCATTGTGGGCTTCACTGTTGCCTCAGATGGTAAAAAAATCCACCTGCAATACAAGAGACCTGGGTTCGATCCCTGTGTTGGGAAGATCCCCTGAAGAAGAGCATGTCAACCCACTCCAATATTCTTGCCTGGAGAATCCCGTGGACAGTGGAGCCTGATGGGCTACAGTCCATGGGATTGCAAAGAGTCAGACGTGACTCAGCAATTAAGCACAGCACAGCAAGGATCTACTGTATATCACAGGAAAGTCTACTCAATACTCTGTAATGGCTTATATGGGAAAAGAATCTAAAAAGGAACGGACACTTGTTTACGTATAATTGAGTCACTTTGCTCTACACCTGAACTAATACAACATAGTAAATCAATTATGCTCCAAAAAAATTAATTTTAAAAATAGATACAAAATTAGAGTCTGAATTTAAAAGACATAAAGATGACTATGGACAAACTCCAGGAGATAGTGAGGGACAGGGCAGCTTGGTGTGCTGCAGTCCATGGGGTTGCAGAGAGTCAGACATGACTGGGAGACTGAACAACAGCAAAGGCTAAAATAACAGCCCATCAAAACAGCTGCCTCACATCAACTATATGAACATACCTTATAGTTCTTCCTTTAGAATCACCTTCTGTCAAGCTCAGAACAGCATGAAAATTACCTCTCAAATGCCTTCCTGGTCTCTGAAGTCTAAGGTAACTGTTTCTCAGGCATGTATATAACACAATGCAAGACATAAATGATGATTAATATCTCTCCACTAGGAGCTGGGCCTTTCTCTCAGCCACAGAGCAGATTTTATTAATCCACATACTCCCCACACCTAGCACATGACCATCAAATAATGGGTACTAGTGATTAAATAATAAATCATGTAGTGATTAAATAATAAATCTGCTAAAACTAGGGCTTCCAAGGTGGCCCTAGTGGTAAAGAATTTGCCTGCCAATGCAGGAGTTGTAAGAGATGTGGATTCACTTCCTCGCTCAGGAAGATACCCTGAAGAAGGAAATGATAACCTACTCCAGTATTCTTGCCTGGGAAATCCCATGAGCAGAGGGGCCTGGTTGGCTACAGTCCATGGGGCTGCAAAGTCAGACACAACTGTCTGAGCACAGCACATACTAGAACTAGCTGTTAACTCACCAGGATTTAACTGCTGAATTAGAAAGGAGCTGCTGAACAGTGACTTCAGAAATACCTATTTATTTGTCTTTGGTGAAATGAATGAACAAATGTATAATATTCATATAGCTATAATTTAGCCTGAAATATTACAGACAGTGGTGAAAACATGTACAACTTGTATATTTCATTTATGAAAATATGAATTAGGATTGTGTCACATAAGAAAAACAAGCAATTCAAATTCCCATCATTAAGAATATTCAAGTCTTTCATTTGAATTGTCTTTAATTTTCCTTAAGATAAGGTGGTGGTTTAGTTGCTAAGTTGTGTTCAACTCTTGCGATACTATGGACTAGACTTTATCCTGCCAGGCTCCTCTATCCATGGGATTCTCCAGGCAGGAAAATTGGAGTGGGCGGAAAATTTCCTCCTCCAGGGGATCTTCCCATTGGTCCCCTGCTCTCCTGCATTAGAAGCAGCTTCTTTACCAATTGAGCTACAAGGGAAACTCAAGTTATGTTACTGGGTAATATTTAGATGAATTGCTATTTTAAAACTAAAACTAAAGATTCTAAACAGAGCTTCTTGCCCTGAAATGACCATACTGTCCCTTATTCCTTATTGAAAACTGAAAGCCCAACAATGACCTCTTCACAATCCAATCTGGTAATTGACTAACCTTCATCTCTTCTTCCCTTAGAAAACTATGGCCTTCTGATAGCATTGCTTCATTCATTAGTTGCAAAAATAGCAGAAGTTCAGCTTTTATAACACTTGGACACTATCTCTAGGATCAAATCATACTCACAATAATACTAATATAACAGTAATAAAAACAATTCCATACATTTGATGGAAATTCCCTTTTGAAAAGATATGCATACTCTGTTTCAAATTTGATTCTCAGAACATTCATAATAATGAGGGCTAGAATGTTCCATCCTAAATTACAGGGTTTTTATTTAAAGCCTCTTTCTCAAAATCAGTAAGTTATTTGGGTTTAGAAATAGTACATGGAACTGTTAATGAAACCCACACCTTCCCTCCACACCACTCTGAGTAGAAATGGAAGCTACTAAGGATGGTTGGAAACAAGTCTTTTCATAATCTAAATTCAGAGATGCTACTTAGCAAAACCGAAGCTAAATGCTATGCTATCTAAAAGCCACTCAAGAATAACACCTTAAAGCTAGCATAATAAATATGTTTATTGAATTATGGTTCAAACATGGGATTTTCACCTCCAATTATCTTATCCTTAATCCTGGCACCTCAAGCTGCCCCTTTTTGGTTTTTAATATTTTAATTAGGGATCCTATTTGAGCTGGAGTTTTAAAAGGCTCAAAAGTATTCTTGCTTTGACACAAAACTTTGGGTTTTTGTTATGACTATAACAAGTATTGTTTATACAATCCTCTGTTTCAGAGTTGAACTGTGAAAAATACCTTTTGATATTTGGTATTATTATTTTCTTTCTTTCTTTTTTTTTTTTTTTTAGCAGTTGATCTTGGCACCCTAGACTGTTTTTTCAAAGACTGTAGCAATAGCAAACCCTCTTAGAATTTGGTTACTGATTTAGAACAAAGAAGCTGGATATTTTCTGGGTAATTCAGTAGTTCTTAAATTTAACTCTGTTTGGTTAGATTCTCATTCTTAATTAAGGAAATGGCAACCCACTCCAGTACTCTTGCCTGGAAAATCCCATGGACGGAGGAGCCTGGTAGGCTATAGTCTATGGGGTCGCAAAGAGTTGGACACTACTGAGCAACTTCACTCACTCACTCATGAAAATGTTTTGTTAATATGTTATGTTAACAGTAAAAAGTAGACATTATAAATAATCTTGAGTATAGTAGCAAAAGTCAAATTGAGCACAACAGTGATTCCTAATTTAAAAGATGCACTGACTCAATGCATCTATAATTTGAAAAGAAAAAAGAAAATGCCTGTGATCCTAACAAGGCACAATAGTGTCTAGCTCTAAGATGCTAGTTTAACTTTCACTTAAACTTATATTATATGCCTTTTGTTCCTGATATATTACTCGGCTTAATTATCATTTAGTATCATTTTACAGCCCTATTCATTTAACAAATAAATTATGATAAACTACCTCTGTTTAGTGAGTTTTATGGTCATTTACCTTGAGGGAAAAAAAGAAAGGGGTTGTGTCTTGAAAAGATGTAGGACTAACTATGTATGTGTGTATTTTATGAAAATGTTTATTTGCAATTTATTTCTTAGCTGATCTAATTCTTAGTCTTAGATGTCTCCAAACTAATGTAAGATAAAAATTTAAAAATTGTAGTGAAATATAGATGAATTCAACTCAATCGAAATTAGTAATATCAGGTAAACTAAGAACATTGTCTATAGAAACTTATTTATACGTTTATACAACCTTATCCTTCAGGAGCTCCATTTTACAAATTAAAACTGAATCTTGGAGAATTTAAACAGGAAGAGTGAGTTCCTCCATTTAGTGAATTCCTAGGCTAACATCTGAACCTGGCTAACAAGAAAACAAACAAACAAAAAACATTTTTGGAACCACTGGCTATACGGCCAATGAATTGGAGTGTATAGATTGCACGCAAGGTTTGTTTAGAAATGTAAATTTACATACACTGAACATGACTATGTCACATACTATTTGTATGACTCTGGAGAAGCTGATTAACTGAGATTCAATGCCATCATTCATAAAACGAAAGTATTACTTAGCCAAATTCAATTAAAGCTACATATTAAAGGGTATGAATGTGGCACCAAATTAAACATGACCATTCTGTGGTGGTAAGTCTCAAAAACAATGATGAGTAACAAAACCGGTCTACACAGATGAGCGTCTCAGCATCCCAGTGCTTCAAAACTCTTGCTGGTACTTTTTTGCCAATACTGCTGCCCCTTAGGAGTTACTGCAAGTTGTAATTATGGGACCACAAGAGCCTAAAAAGTCCTGAACCTGAAAAATTCTTGTCAGGATATAATAGGAAGGTGGTTGAACACTAGTAAAGGAATAACAAACCTGATGTTCTTCAGATTATAAGAAAATATGCTGTTTTAAAATTGTCTGCATTACTAAATGAAGTAAGTTGGATTGAGACAAATATTGTTATGATATCGCTTGTTTGTAGAATGTGGAATCTAAAATACAATGATACAAATGAACTTATTTAGAATTCAGAAACAGATTCATAGACATACGAAACAAATCTATGGTTAACAAAGGATAGGGTGAGAATAACTTAAGAGTTTGAGGTTAAAATATACACACTACTATATAAAATAGACAATCAATGGGAAACTACTGTATGGCATGAGGAACTCTACTCAATATATTGTAATAACCTATAATGTAAAAGAATGTAATATATATAGTATATATATATACATTTATATGTTATAAATATATATGTATAACTGAATCATTTGCTGTACTACTGAAACTAACACAAAGTTATAAATCAACTATACTTCAATAAAATTGCTTTAATAAATAAAGGACCCTGAATAGTATGTACTAGCTTAATCAAATCTATTTTATCTTATTTTCTAATTACTGTGGATAAAAGCAATTATATCTAGATTATAAATAGAGGACAAAATAACTCATCACCAGTGTGACAAAACCTACACAGTCTTTGGATCCAAGGATGGTGGGGTGTGCATTCCAACCCTGGTCCATTCAACCCTGGTTGATCTTCTGATCAACCAACTTTCGGTGTGTTTTTACCATAGGCATAGCTAGGAATGAATACTGAATCATACATTGGATTTCTGGTACTTTTACTAGATACTGTTGACAGTTTCTTATGTAAATGCACCAAATTAACTCTTAGCAGCAGCCAGAGAGGATTCTTGTTGCTTAACTTGAAATCCTTGAAAATGTTTGGTCACTAAAAGAAAGATTATTTCTCTGTAGTCATCTTAGGATTTGTGTTAGAACACTATGATTTTGATTTGGGTTTTCTTGCTGGTTAAAACAGATATTTCTATTATTTATTTTTTGCCATTTGTTATCATCTTCAGTAAGGTTCTGCTGAATTTTTAATGCATTTTTCTATTGCACTGTTTAATTATTATGTATATAAATATAGATCTATAAATATTATTTATATATTTTGATAGGGATCAAGTCAGGTGCATGTAAAGCGAAATATAGTTTCTGAATCTGTTAATCTGCCTTTTTGCTCTCTTAATAATGTCTTTTTGAGAAGCATGATTTATTTTCATATAATCAAATTAATATAGCCCAATTTATTTTAATATAGTCAAAAATAAATAAAAAATGAAAAAGCATTGTTAGTGCTTTCGACGTTTTGTTGAGAAATGTTTGCCCTCACCAAAATTATAATGTTTCCCTTTATTCTGTTCCCTAATAGCTTGCTTGCCATTTACCTTTCAATCTGCACTATATTTTCAACTGATTCTTACAGATGGAAAACACAAACTGTCTACTCTTATCCATACACATATCTAATTCACTTGATACTGTCTGCTGACAATGTCTATTGACAATGTCTATCCTCTACTGTCAATCCTGAAGGAAACCAACTCTGAATACTCATTGGAAGGACTGATGCTGAAGATGAACCTCCAATACTTTGGCCACCTGACGCAAAAAGTTGACTCTTTGGAAAAGATCCTGATGCTGGGAAAAGTTGAAGGTGAAAGGAGAAGGGTGTGGCAGAGGATGAGATGGTTAGATAGCATCACCAACTCAATGGACACAAATTTGAGCAAGCTCTAGGAGATACTGAAGGACAGGGAAGTCTGGTGTGATGCAGTCCAAGTGGTCTCAAAGGGTCAGACATGACTTAGCGATAAAACAATAATTGTCTACTGAAGTGGCATATCTTACTCCTTTGACTTCAGTGTGACTTTTGTCATATAATAGGTGACTGTGTATGCACTGCCCTATTTCTGAAATTTCCGCTATTTAAACCACAGGGTTTCAATCACTGCAGTTTTGTAGGAGAACTTCTGTCAGTTTAAATCCTTCCTTTCTTTAGTTTTCATCAGATTGTCTTGGATTATCTTGGGCCTTTGCATTTCTCATGATTTTTTGAGTATTTTTGTCAATATAAAACCAAGGAAACCCAGCTCTGTATAATATTGAAAATGTTTAACAAAGGAGTTTTCTATTTATTTTTCTGTTGGGTGTGGTAAATTATAGTTTTAAATACATGCATTTATTTTATTCAAATTGCCAAGTTGATTAGCCATAGTTTGTTTATTGTACCCACTTACTATGCTTTTCACTGTTGGCCAGATTATTACCATTTTTTCCCCTTTCTTGTTCTTACTGTAGATAACTTGTGTTTTTTCTCCCTTTCTTCTTAATTAAACATGAGTCTGTCTGATTAATTTTATCACTGAACTAGTTTCTATCCTATGTGACAGTCTGCTGTACATTTGTTTTCTTTACTATTTCTCTCTTTAATTTGAGTTTAATTTTCTGCTCTTTTTATAACTTACTGAGTTGAAAGTTTAGCTCATTGATTTTTAAACTTCTTTATTAATATATGGAGTTAAGGATATAAATCTCCCTTAATAATGTTTGAGTTGATCACACCTTAGTTATGTTTTATTTTCTTTATAATGCAGTTCTAACACTTTTATTTTTTCTAATCTCTAACTGGTGAATTGTTTTTAAATGTGTTCAATTTTTAAGAGGTTGGGGATTTTATAATTGTAATTATTGTCTTTGTCATTGTTATTCTTGTTAACTATTTTGATCCCATTGCTGTGATGAAATATACTCTGGATGATTTATCTTTGTAATTTGTTGAAATGTATGGCTCATAGAAGGATAAGTTTTTGTAACAATTATGAAAAAGCTATGAAAATTTCTAGCTTCTTCCTGTTTGGGGCACATTCTTTTGGCTTAGAAAATCAAATAATTTTTTTTCTTCTTCCATGTCTTTCAGTATATCGTTTTTCAGTACCACACATCTTTACTTTTTAGCATTAGAATGTCCCTAAAAACAAAAAATCTGGCTTTGAGAATTCCAAATGGATAAATTAGCATTATATATTACATTCCAGTAATATGCTAGTTAATAACAGGAGTATATACCTTTAATTTAGATATATATCTATTTATGAAGCTATAAGAGTACTTATTTCAACTGTGAAATTCCCTAGGTACATGTTTACATGCCATTTGTCTTTGAATAAAACCAAATTGCTCTTTGAGTAAAGCTGAATAGTTAATCCTACAGTCAAGCAAACATATTGTCTATGCCTCTTGTATTTCTTCATGTTCTTTTTTTTTGATGCTGGTAACAAGAATGCTTGTGTAAGATGAGTACTTGTTTAAACCAGGACTTTAGTTTGTCTTTCTCATGTGTCATTTTGTACTCTCTGAATGAGACAAGCTTTCCCAGGACTGGCTAATATGCAAACTAGAGTGAAGCTGTAATGATCAGCTCATTACAGATAGATAGATAGATGACAGGTGGACAAATAGACGGGTATTTTAAACCTGAGTTTTCTCTTTATATCAATGTAATGTGAGCAAAAAACACACAGTAAGTCTGACAAGCAAAGTTTCAAATTTTGAGACATATCTTTTTTAAAAATATATCATATATTAAATGAAAGTAAGAGATTTTTGTTTGATTACATGAGGGATTGTGTTCTACCTTTGCATTTTGTATAAATTTAAAATAATTTTAGTTATCAAATAATACTATTATGGAAAGAAATTCTAAATAGAGTATTTGGTCATTATTTTCAAAAGGTGATACATGGGAACTACATCAGAATTGACTGGTTGTTTAATAACAGGGACTATGAACCTAACCCAGCCTACTGAACTGGCATCTCTGTGTGGAGTCTAAAAAATAACATTTCTAAAAATTTCCACATGGGGGTTGGGCATAGTTACATTTGTGAAACACAAAGTCAGGCGATTTATATATAAGTATTAGATTATTATATAATCATGTATCAAAAGTATATTTGGTATTATGGAGCAAACCTTGTAAGAAATAGAATTTCTTTTTCAAAATATTCTAATTTGGCACCATTAAACAACATTTTGGAATAGATGTGTTTTTTTTTGTTTTTTTTTTAAACTTTACATAATTGTATTAGTTTTGCCAAATATCAAAATGAATAGATGTTTTGAGTTAAAAATACATACTGAAATTTAGGAATGCTTTTTTTTGGAAATTTGGGAAAGGTTTTTCCTTTTTTAAATAGCATCTTTCCATTCCAAGAATGAAAAATATTTTGACATAAAATCAGTATGTAAGCTAGGTTATTTCAGTGATAAAGAATCACAGAACATTTAGGAACAGAAGGCTGTGATGTTTTCCAATGACATAAGTTTACACATGAAGAGATAGACTCATTTAGTTAAATGCTTCACTCAAATTGTAGATGAAATATAGCCACTATTTGAACCCAGACCCAGTGTTATCTTTGCTATTCTCCATTGACCTTCTTCTACACTGTTGAGTGTTTCTATTTATGCATCAAATGGCTTCTAGTCAAGCCATAGTGTGTATGACTAACACAAATGAATATGACCTTAAAAATATATATATAATTAAGCATTTTTGGACTTTCCAGTGGCTCACTGATAAAGAATCCACCTGCCAATGCAGGAGATGCAGGTTTAGCTCCTTGGTGGGGAAGATCCCCTAGAGAAGGAAAGTGCAACCCACTCCAGTATTCTTGCCTGGGAAACCCCATGGACAGAGAAGCCTGGTGGGCTACAATCTCAGGGATCTTAAAAGAGCTGGACATGACTGAGGGACTAAAACAATAAAAAAGGATTTTTGAGGAGGAGGGTGGATAAGCAGTCACATTGTAGCAGCCCGGAAATTCTAACTTAAACCACTACTTAGCTTCCATTGAGGACAAGTAGAGACAATTCTGGAAATGACATAACTCTCTTTATAGACATAAATCATACAGGAAGGTGTTTTCTGTGAAGCAGTCAGCTTTCTATTCAAATTAGAAATTAAATGCATGAGAAAAATAAAATTGGAACAAGACGGAGAGTCATCTTTTTTAAATTAGCTTATTTATTTTATTTGGGGGCTAATTACAATATTGTGATGGCTTTTGCCTTACATAGACATGAGTCAGCCATGGGTGTACATGTGTCCCCCCATCCTGAACCCCCCTCCAAACCCCCTCCCCATCCCATCCCTCTGGGTTGTCCCAGAGTACCAGCTTTGAGTGCCCTGCTTCATGCATACAAAGAAAACTAAACTTACTTTAAACAGTTTTTTGTTTTTTTTTAAGTCTGCCAGAGCCGCTTGTTCTGCTGTTAAGGTGATTGTGTCTGTTATATGTTTGTGAGTCTGTGTTTTCTTAAAAATATGTCTCAGACTTCATAGATTAAATATGGGATATCAAACATGTTTCTCTTTACTGATGTTTCAGACCCTCAAAGTGTTTAGTGAACATGCAGAAAATGTCAATAATGGATAGAACAGCTGAAGCAATGAGATCAGAGGAGGGAGCTATTTTTAGAAAATGGAAAATAGGTGGGTAAGTGGTACCATATTTAACGAATCAGAGGAAGTGCATCCTGTTTTTTTAAGTCTTTTGTATGTGTATCATTTTTAAAGGCTTTATTGAATTTGTTACAGTATTGCTTCTGTTTTATGTTTTGTTTTTTTGGCTGAAAAGCATGTGTAATCTTAGGTCACTGACCAAGGGTCAAACCTACACCCCCTGCACTGAGAGGCAAAGTCTTAACCACTGAACTGCGGGGCAAGTCCCCACCCTCACTGTCTTGATGTGTTTCCATCTTCTCATCAGATCTCACTCTTGTTGATGTACCACGTGTCCTCTTTCCTTGGCCAGAGGAATCCTCTTTGGCTAGTTCCTGTGTATTTTAGACATGACCCTAATAGCTTTGGAAAGTTCTTTGTTCCCTGGTACATGAAGCAGGTTCAAATCTATCTTACATACTTTCTGCCCCTAACCTAAAAGACGATACTGTTAAAGTATTGCATTCCATATATCAGCAAATTTGGAAAAACTAAGTAGTGGCCACATGACTGGAAAAGGTCAGTTCTCAATCCAAAACCAAAGAAGGGCAATGCCAAAGAATATTCAAACTACTATACAACTGCACTCATTTCACATACTAGGTTTCAACAGTAAATGAACCAAGAACTTCCAGATATAAAAACTGAATTTTGAAGAGGCAGAGGAACCAGAGATCAAATTGCCTACATTCACTGGATCATGAAGAAAGCAAGGAAATTATATATATATTTTTAAAAATCTACTTCTGCTTCATTGACTACACTTAAGCCTTTGTGTGGATCACAGCAAACTGTGTAAAATTCTCCAAGAGATAAGAATACAGACCACCTCACCTGCCTCCTGGAAAATCTGTGTGCAGGTCAAAAAGCAACAGTTAGAACCGAACATGTAACAACAGACAGGTTCCAAATTGGGAAAGGAGTAGGTCAAGGCTGTCTATCTTAGTCTGTTTATTTAACTTAAATGCAGAGTACAGCATGTGAAATGCCAGGCTGGATGAAGCACAAGCTGGAATCAAGATTGCTGGGAGAAATCTCAACAACCTCAGATATGCAAATGTTAACCACTCTAATGGCAGCAAGTGAAGAGAAACTAAAGAGTCTCTTGATATGGGTGAAAGAGGAAAGTGAAAAAAGCTTCCTGAAATTCAATATTAAAAAAAAAAACAAAAAAACAAAAAAAAAAAAACGAAGATCATGGCATATGATCCCATCATTTCATTTCAAGTTGAAAAAGTGTATGCAGTGACATATGTTATTTTCTTGGGCTCCAAAATCATGGTGGATGGTGACTGCAGCCATGATATTAAAAGACACTTGCTCCTTGGAAGAAAAGCTATGACAAACTTAGACAGCATATTACAAAAAAAAAAATAAAAAATAAATAAATAAAAAGCAGAGACATCACTTTGCCCACAAAGGTCTGTATAGTCAAAACTCTAGTTTTTTCCAGTAGTCAAGTATGGATGTGAGAGCTGGACTATAAAGAAGGCTGAGTGTCAAAGCATTGAAGCTGTCAAATTGCAGTGCTGGAGAAGACTCTTGAGAGTCCCTTGGACTGCAAGGAGATCAAATCAGTCAATCCTAAAGGAAATCAACCCTGAATATTCATTGGAAGGACTGACCCTGAAGTTGAAGCTCTGATACTTTGGCCAGCTGATGCAAAGAGTTGACTCATTGGAAAAGACTACAATGCTGGGAAAGATCGAAGGCAAACAGAGAAGGGGGCAGCAGAGGATGAGATGGTTATATAGCATTACCAACTCAATGGACATGAGTTTGGGCAAACTCCAGGAGATATAGGAGGACAGAGGAACCTGGCCTGCTCCAGTCCACGGAGTTACAAAGAGTGGGACACAACTTAGTGACAGAACAACAAAAGCATTCTGAGATTGTTTCTGTTTCCAAGGAGTACTAGTTACGATGAGTGGGAAAGAAATATTTATAGATCATAGTCTGGATGCTCAATGTGATTGTTTACTGAGCAAATCCACTTCACCCCAGAGTCGCATCCATGCTATTGGTCTGGTATGGCCCATTCTCCTCCAAACCCTCTTGCCATCTGACCCCTCAGTCACCCTTCGTGGTCCAAGCATCTCTCTTGGTTGAGTAAAGACTACATATCTACATAGCCCAGAGTTTTGAGGTCTGACAACTGAATGATCTCATTATCATGATATTTAGACACTCTAGGGAGTCAATGTCCTGAAGTGTGATAGCTGAGATGTTAGGGACAGAACTTGGGAAAGAGTTCCATGTGGTGCTATCACCATTTAATGCTACCACATGAGGACAAAGTGGGGAAAGACTATTTTCAACTGTCAAGATGTTACCATTCAGGACAGGACAAGAAAGTTTATGGTGACCTGCATTCTCACCGCAATAGTTAATACTACGTCTTTATTAATATGCTGTCTTCTTCTGTGTGTGTGTGTAGAGTAATTGTCAACCAGCAAATACACTATGACTTGTAATTATATTCCCACAAATATGATAAAAATATAGAGATTTAGAAGAAACATTATAGTGTCTTCTTAAAGGGAATTTTCAACTTATTTCAAAAGAAAAAAAACACCATTGATAAGATAAAAAAGAAAAGCAAAACAAAAAGCTGTGAAATAATATAATAGACATTCAAATATGATTTTTAGAAGGAGAGATAAATTTGGCTTGGAAATATATCCATTCATCTATTCAGTTCAGTTCAGTAGCTCAGTTGTGTACAACTCTTTGCAGCCCCATGGACTGCAGAACACCAGGCTTCCCTGTCTATCTCCAACTCCTGGAGCTTGCGAAGAAACTACTAAAAAGAAGCTAAAAAAAGCAAAGAAGACCTAAAAAGCCTCTTGATGAAAGTGAAAGGGGAGAGTGAAAAAGTTGGCTGAAAACTCAACATTCAAAAAACTAAGATCATGGCATCTGGTCCTATCACTTCATGGCAAATTGAAGGGAAAACAATGGAAACGGTGACAGACTTTATTTTGGGGAGCTCCAAAATCACTTCAGGTGGTGACTGCAGCCATGAAATTAAAAGACACTTGCTCCTTGGAAGAAAAGCTATGACCAACCTAGAAAGCATTCATCTATTACTTTATTTACTCATACATCTTCTCCTAGAATTATTGAAGTGATGTACAGAAATGCATAGTGTTAATGTAAAAAAAAAAAAAAACACAATGATCACAATTGCCAAATGAACAGAGAAATTGTGTGAAGAGAAATTTGACTACAAATATGAATAATTAGTAAATTTAGAAATATGTGCAACATATGAATTGAGATTTCAGTTCCATATTTACATTGATAATATGATCTTCAACAATTAACAATGAAGATATTTATAACAAAACTCTGTCCTTATGGTTCAGATGGTAAAGAATCTGTCTGCAATATGGGAGACCTGGGTTCAATCCCTGGCTTGGAAAGATCTCCTGGAGGAGGGCATGACAATCCACGCCAGTATACTTGCCTAGAGAATTCCCATGGACAGAGGAGCCTGGCAGGCTATAGTCCATCAGGTTGCAAAGAGTCAGACACAACTGAGTGACTAAGCACTTCTTGATAAAATCTTTAACATTGATCACAGCATGAATGACCAACTGTATGAAAACCCTTCAATCAAATAATGATACATTCATGTGATACACTATTACAAAGCCACTAAACACTATATTTCCAAATAATGTCTAATGACTTGAAAATACTCATATAAGACTAATTTTAAATATAAAATTATAGTTTAGCCAAACCTGTTAAAATCATAAAAGCAAAATTAATAGAAAACAGTAAAGAGAATAGATCTAAATATTTGAAGTGGTTATTTTGGATGATGATTTACAGTTAATTATATTTGTTTTATTTTTTCCTATTTTTTGATTTTTCAATGATTTTACAAGGATTTCCTTTGGAGGATTAATTTTTTGTGAAATAAAATTTTGCCGTGTTTTTAGAATGCAAAAATTTAGTTATAAATATATATGATAGTAAAAAGGGAAAATAGGGGTAGCAAAGTCAGTCAATTCATATATCAATTTAGAGGAGAAATTAGCATATTTTGAAGTATTATATAGCTGCTAGAATGGACCTATTTTGAAGCTGAGAGTTCCTGATGAACAAGTAAACACAAACTGACATAATTGGAAGCATCAATAACTTAAAATCAAATGAGATCTCAGGTAAAGACAATTACCCCTTATAATGGGGCATAAGAGATTTTTGTTGGCCTTTACAAGAGGATACTGAATTATGTTGTCAAATGAAATAGACAAGAAGTCTTTGTTGAATGGGCAAGATTTCAACTAAATATTTAGGTTTGGATATTTGAATAGGTAGAGAGGACACTGGATGGACACATTTCTAACAGAAAAAAACGGTGAGAACAAAGCTCTAAAGTGATGAATGAACTCAACTTGCTCCAGGTCATTTGAAATGGCAAGAGCAGGGAATTCATGTTAGAGGGATGTAGACAAAGGATAGTGTGAAAATGTCACATATGAGGTTCTCAGGGTGCAGATAAAGATGAGGATAGAAAGAGAAAGAGGGAGAAGGAGGGCATTACATTCTATTGGAGAGAAAATATGTCATTATCTTAAAAAACAATTGATCATTGTTAAAAGAAGGAAAATACTTAAATTTCAATTTTGCATGCTTAGAAAGAAAACACAAAAACATCATATAAAAATCAGTTCAGTTCAGTCACTCAGTCGTGTCCGACTGTTTGCAACCCCATGAATCGCAGCACACCAGGCCTCCTTGTCCATCACCAACTCCCAGAGTTCACTCAGACTCACATCCATTGAGTCAATGATGACATCCAGCCATCTCGTCCTCTGTCGTCCCCTTCTTCTCCTGCCCCCAATCCCTCCCAGCATCAGGGTCTTTTCCAACGAGTCAACTCTTCAACTGAGGTGGCCAAAGTATTGGAGTTTCAGCTTTAGCATCAGTCCTTCCAATGAACACCCAGGACTGATCTCCTATAGGATGGACTGGTTGGACCTCCTTGCAGTCCAAGGGACTCTCAAGAGTCTTCTCCAACCTCACAGTTCAAAAGCATCAGTTCTTCAGCACTCAGCTTTCTTCACAGTCCAACTCTCACATCCATACATGACCACTGGAAAAACCATAGCCTTGACTAGACGGAGCTTTGCTGGCAAAGTAATGTCTCTGCTTTTCAATATGGTATCTAGGTTGGTCATAACTTTCCTTCCAAGGAGTAAGCGTCTTTTAATTTCATGGCTGCAGTCACCATCTGCAGTGATTTTGGAGCCCAAAAAGATAAAGTCTGACACTGTTTCCACTGTTTCCCCATCTATTTCCCATGAAGTGATGGGACCATAGCTACTCTCTATTAACTTTTTAGGAACTGCTGGAAATTTCCTAGACCACAAAACTTCAGAAAGCTCTTCACAATTTTATTTTTCCCATATAAATGATTTCTTATGAGAGTTACAGACACTCTGGTATTCCTAGAAAAGTATCTGGAACAATCAGACATGATGCAAAAATCTGAGGAAAAATGTAGAATTACATTTACTTGTACCGAAGTTGTTATTTTTATGTGACAAACTTCAGAATGTACACCATGTTATCATCAATGGAAATACTCAGAATACTGCTATAATTATGATATTTCTTACAAACTAATTACCAGTGTGGACTGGTTATTTATTTACTTAATCATGGACTTTATAAAATGGGGTAGAAGCTTTAATCATCTTCTAAGTTTATAGTGAGACTTTTCTGCAAGGAGAATTTTCTTTCTTTTTCTTTCTTTGCTTCCCACATGTAACTTGCACTTTCTATTCAAACAATATAGTTTACTTATTCCTTCATTTTGCCCTTCAACCATTCAAGTATGAGCAATTCAAAGAAACTTTAAAACCAAGTTTGCCTGTTCTGATTTACATGACAATTCTTTATGTTTCAGGAAAAAGTCCTCATATTCAGAATCTTATATGTTCTATTTAGTTTCTGGGATGGAGGATGTAAGGCTTGAAAAAATTACTCTTGCCTATAAATATTACATTGCAGGATATTTTTCTGCTTTTCTGTGAAGGTAGAAAAGTGCTGAGGATAAAATGAAAACCTAAGTTCTGACATGACAGGCTGATTGCTGTGAAGTAAGAAAATTAAATGACTTTTCAACAAATACATAAGAAAACTTATTATGTATGTGGTTGCCGTTCAGTCACTCAGATGTGTACAACTCTTTGCAACCCCATGGACTGCAGAACACCAGGCTTCCCCGTTCTTCACCATCTCCCAGAAATTGCTCAAACTCATGTACACTGAGTCAGTGATGCCATCCAGCCATCTAATCCACTGTCGTCCCCTTCTCCTCCTGTCCCCAATCCCTCCCGGCATCAGAGTCTTTTCCAATAAGTCAACTCTTCGCATGAGGTGGCCAAAGTACTGGAGTTTCAGCTTTAGCATCATTCCTTCCAAAGAAATCCCAGGGCTGAGCTCCTTCAGAATGGACTGGTTGGATCTCCTTGCAGGCCAAGAGACTCTCAAGAGTCTTCTCCAACACCACAGTTCAAAAGCATCAATTCTTCAGCACTCAGCCTTCTTCACAGTCCAACTCTCACATCCATACATGACCACAGGAAAAACCATAGCCTTGACTAGAGGAACCTTTGTTGGCAAAGTAATGTCTCTGCTTTTGAATATGCTATCTAGGTTGGTCATAACTTTCCTTCCAAGGAGTAAGCGTCTTTTAATTTCATGGCTGCAGTCACCATCTGCAGTGATTTTGGAGCCCAGAAAAATAAAGTCTGACACTGTTTCCACTGTTTCCCCATCTATTTCCCATGAACTGATGGGACCAGATGCCATGATCTTCGTTTTCTGAATGTTGAGCTTTAAGCCAACTTTTTCACTCTCCTCTTTCACTTTCATCAAGAGGCTTTTGAGTTCCTTTTCACTTTCTGCCATAAGGGTGGTGTCATCTGCGTATCTGAGGTTATTGATATTTCTCCCGGCAATCTTGATTCCAGCTTGTGTTTCTTCCAGTCCAGCGTTTGTCATGATGTACTCTGCATATAAGTTAAATAAGCAGGGTGACAATATACAGCCTTAATGAATTCCTTTTCCTATTTGGAACCAATCTGTTGTGCAATGTCCAGTTCTAACTGTTGCTTCCTGACTTGCATATAGGTTTCTCAAGAGGCAGGTCAGGTGGTCTGGTATTCCCATCTCTTTCAGAATTTTCCACAATTTATTGTGATCCACACAGTCAAAGGCTTTGACATAGTCAATAAAGCAGAAATAGATGTTTTTCTGGAACTCTCGTGCTTTTCCCATGATCCAGCAGATGTTGGCAATTTGATCTCTGGTTCCTCTGCCTTTTCTAAAACCAGCTTGAACAACAGGAAGTTCACGGTTCACATACTGCTGAAGCCTGGCTTGGAGAATTTTGAGCATTACTTTACTAGTGTGTGAGATGAGTGCAATTGTGCGGTAGTTTGATCATTCTTTGGCATTGCCTTTCTTTGGGATTGGAATGAAAACGGACCTTTTCCAGTCCTGTGGCCACTGCTGAGTTTTCCAAATTTGCTGGCAAATTGAGTGCAGCACTTTAACACCATCATCTTTCAGGATTTGGAACAGCTCAACTGGAATTCCATCATCTCCAGTAGCTTTGTTCATAGTGATGCTTTCTAAGGCCCACTTGACTTCACATTCCAGGATGTCTGGCTCTAGGTCAGTGATCACACCATGGTGATTATCTGGGTCGTGAGGATCTTTTTTGTACAGTTCTTCTGTGTATTCTTGCCATCTCTTCTTAATATCTTCTGCTTCTGTTAGGTCCATACCATTTCTGTCCTTTATCGAGCTCATCTTTGCATGAAATGTTCCTTTGGTGTCTCTGATTTTCTTGAAGAGATCCCTAGTCTTTCCCATTCTCTTGTTTTCCTCTATTTCTTTGCATTGATCGCTGAGGAAGGCTTTCTTATCTCTTCTTGTTATTCTTTGGAACTCTGCATTCAGATGCTTATATCTTTCCTTTGCGCCTTTGCTTTTTGCTTCTCTTCTTTTCACAGCTATTTGTAAGGCCTCCCCAGACAGCCATTTTGCTTTTTTGCATTTCTTTTCCATGGGGATGGTCTTGATCCCTGTCTCCTGTACAATGTCACGAACCTCATTCCATAGTTCATCAGGCAGTCTATCTATCAGATCTAGGCCCTTAAATCTATTTCTCACTTCCACTGTATATCATAAGGGATTTGATTTAGGTCATACCTGAATGGTCTAGTGGTTTTCCCTACTTTCTTCAATTTAAGTCTGAATTTGGCAATAAGGAGTTCATGGTCTGACCCACAGTCAGCTCCTGGTCTTGTTTTTGCTGACTGTATAGAGCTTCTCCATCTTTGGCAGCAAAGAATATAATCAATCTGATTTCGATGTTGACCATCTGGTGATGTCCATGTGTAGAGTCTTCTCTTGTGTTGTTGGAAGAGGGTGTTTGTTATGACCAGTGCCTTTTCTTGGCAAAACTCTATCAGTCTTTGCCCTGCTTCATTCCATATTCCAAGGCCAAATTTGCCTGTTACTCCAGGTGTTTCTTGACTTCCTACTTTTGCATTCCAGTTCCCTATAATGAAAAGGACATCTTTTTTGGGTGTTAGTTCTAAAAGGTCTTCTAGGTCTTCATAGAATCATTCAATGTCAGCTTCTTCAGCGTTACTGGTTGGGGCATAGACTTGGATTACTGTGATATTGAATGGTTTGCCTTGGAAATGAACAGAGATCATTCTGTCGTTTTTGAGATTGCATCCATGTACTACATTTTGGACTCTTTTGTTGACCATGATGGCTACTCCATTTCTCCTGAGGGATTCCTGCCCGCAGTAGTAGATATAATGGTCATCTGAGTTAAATTCAGCCATTCCAGTCCATTTCAGTTCACTGATTCCTAGAATGTTGACATTCAGTCTTGCCATCTCTTGTTTGACCACTTCCAATTTGCCTTGATTCATGGACCTGACATTCCAGGTTCCTATGCAATATTGCTCTTTTTTTTTTAATTTTATTTTATTTATTTATTTATTTATTTTTTAGGATGACACAAAAATAGCAGGAGATTTTTGCTTAGCCAAGATATTTGTGTAAAGATTTTGTAATGGTCAGAGATAACCACACCTAGTCCTTTTGCTTGATACTTTATGACACTGAGAATTTGTGAAGGTACTTTTTTTTTTTTTTAAACTTTACATAATTGTATTAGTTTTGCCAAATATCAAAATGAATCTGCCACAGGTATACATGTGTTCCCCATCCTGAACCCTCCTCCCTCCTCCCTCCCCGTACCAGCCCTCTGGGTCGTCCCAGTGCACCAGCCCCAAGCATCCAGTATCGTGCATCGAACCTGGACTGGCAACTCGTTTCAAACATGATATTTTACATGTTTCAATGCCATTCTCCCAAATCTTCCCACCCTCTTTACAGCATCAGACCTTGCTTCTATCACCAGTCACATCCACAGCTGGGTATTCTTTTTGCTTTGGCTCCATCCCTTCATTCTTTCTGGAGTTATTTCTCCACTGATCTCCAGTAGCATATTGGGCACCTACTGACCTGGGGAGTTTCTCTTTCAGTATCCTATCATTTTGCCTTTTCATACTGTTCATGGGGTTCTCAAGGCAAGAATACTGAAGTGGTTTGCCATTCCCTTCTCCAGTGGACCACATTCTGTCAAATCTCAAACCATGACCCACCCGTCTTGGGTTGCCCCACAGGCATGGCTTAGTTTCATTGAGTTAGACAAGGCTGTGGTCCTAGTGTGATTAGACTGACTAGTTTTCTGTGAGTATGGTTTCAGTGTGTTTGCCCTCTGATGCCCTCTTGCAATACCTACCATCTTACTTGGGTTTCTCTTACCTTGGGCGTAGGGCATCTCTTCACGGCTGTGGTTAAAAGAATTTCTACATATGTGTTAGAGTGGCTTAGAAGTATACACACACCTGGTACCAATGCCAATAACTGGTTTTAATTTTGACAGTAGTTTTTCAACACGTAATCCTAAGGAAGACTGTGTGAAGGGTACATGGAGCCTTAAAGCACTGTCTTTGCAATTTCTCTTAAATCTGAATTTATTTCAAAATTTGTCTCAAGTGGGGAAACAAAGAATGCTGTTTTGAAACACTTTTTTCTTACCGTACAAACTCTTAAGCCTTGATTCCATTTAAAATGACTCCTGATTTTAAACTTCACAATGATTTAGAATCCGTAAATGGATTAAAAAAATAATTATCTAACTAAATTTAAAATCCAGTATGTCAGAAAAACCTAATTTCCAGAAAATGTCTGAGTTAAGGCTTTCAGATTATTTTGAAATGAATGCAAAATCACAGATCAGTTGAAGGAAAGCATCATCTCATCAATGACAGGAATTAACAGGACTAAAATGCATTGTTTAAACAAAAAAAACCTCTGATTTTGAAAGATTAAAAATTAAGGACCTGCATGTTTCTTATGAATGTTTTATTTTGAAATAATTCTAGATTCACAAAGTCATTCAACTACATTGAGACAAATTTCATGCATCACAGCCTCTTCTGAGGACAATCACTTACACAACCATAGTGCAATCTCACAGCCCAGGTACTGATGAGGTTCTACACACAGAGATTATGCAGACATCCACAGCTACACATGAGCTCATGTGTGTGTGGCTCCATCTGGTTTCATTACACGTGTAGCCTTGTGTTAACTACCTCTAGGAGGAGGAGATGAAGATGGAAGAGGTGAGGACTGGGGGTGGCCTAGGAGTAAAAAGAAAGAGTCCTGTGCTGAGAGTATGCTGAGTGAATTGTCTTTTAATATAAATTGGAAAATTTGTTTCTAGTTAAGATTTTTAAAACACATTCAGAGCAAGTTTATACGGTTGCCCCTGAGCTGAAATTCTTCATGAATAAAGTCAAAATAAACAAGCAAGAAGATGGTTATTTTAAAGGGATACTTGATTAAAATCACAGCCTACCACCCTATTTTCAGATTGGCTTACTATTTAAATTAGAGTGTCTAGGGTGAAGAAGTATTTGACAACAAATAGAATTCAAATGACCTCTTGTGTTTGTTAACCTTATTAATTGCTTTAAGTCCAAGTGCCTGCATTTACTGGCATAGAAAGTTCCTGTTATTTATGGCCATTTATTGTGGAAGACCTTTGTTCTTTGTGTTTTTCAGCTCTGTTAGTCCAAAGAGCCAGGAACTCTGACAGCTGCTGCCAGCCCTGTGCAGTTTGTTTGAAACAATAGGGAAGATTGCCTAGCAACCTCACATCCAGCTTCTGGTACCCTCCTGGAGACCACATTCCAGAACCACTCTGCTCATCTACTCAAGTTCACAGGGGAAAATACCCACACACGCGCACACACACACACACACATCAAAACTAGATTGACCTTCACTTTCCTAAAATAAATGACCCTGTTTTTCACAGCCAGGGTACTTTTCCAGCATACAGATCAGAGCTGGGTTGTTAACTCTAAAACATGAACAGAGATTTGCAGAATTGAATTTATTCACCCTCTGCAGAGTCTGTTGTCAGACCTGGGAGAATGGCATTGAAACATGTATAATATCATATATGAAACAAATCGCCAGTCCAGTTTTGATGCGTGATACTGGATGCTTGGGGCTGGTGCACTGAGACGACCCAGAGGGATGGTATGGGGAGGGAGGAGGGAGGGGTGTTCAGGATGGGGAACACGTGTATACCTGTGGCAGATTCATGTTGATGTATGGCAAAACCAATACAATATTGTAAAGTAAAAAATAAAAATAAAAAAATTTAAAAAAGAGACTGTGCAACTTTCATTGCTAAAATAGATAAAATGAGCCCTTTACACTATGACATATTTAATGCCTTATAGTTATAAGTAGTTACTGATGTTGACAGAGTTGTGGGAATTCAAGTTTATTTGGAGTCATTTCAGAGCATGGTATCTGGATTATAACCAGGATGTTCAGCTCTACCTGCTATGATTCCTCCTCCCATACTCCTGTCTATCAGGTGATTGTGATGGACATTAGGATGCCTTGGGGCTTTGTGAGGAGAGCACTATGTCAGAGTTGGAAGGTTGGACTTCAACTCTGGAATTGTGTTTGCTGGTTTTCACTCCCAGCTTGATCTAGGCAATCACTTCACTTCTTGATCTTTATAGCCTCACCTGCATAACAAAAACTTATACTAAACCATCACCAAGATCCTGTCTCATCTAACACCCCACCATTCCATAGATGGTGTTCGTTGTCTGTGAGCCTGTTTTTTACAGAAAATTGAGAAGGAGGAAAAGGTTTTAGTAGATGACTTTTTCCTTCTTGTAACCATGCCATTGGGCCAAACATATTATCTGTGAAACTGGGAGAAAAGAGTGCATCAGAGGATCACAGGTACCTACCCAACTCTGGCAGAAGTACAAATACATACAACTATTCTACACATTCATACAAGTTATATAAGGACTTTCTGAAAGTTGAAGGATAATTTAAAGTCAAAACGGTAATATAGAGAGATTCTAAGGAAGAGATCAGAAACTACAGCTTTGTGGACCAAATCCATCCACCCTGTTACTTACTTTTATAAATAAAGATTTATTGAAACATGGTTCATGCACACTTTCACATATTATCTGTGGCTGCTTTCCTGCTAGAATGCCAGAGTTAAGTAGTTGGGGCAGAAGCCATAAGTTACAAATCTAAAATAGCTACCATTTGGCCCTTTAGAGAAAAAGTGTGCAGATTCCTGTTGTGGTGCATGAGAAACTTGGCTGTATTTGTTTAGACTTGAAATCAATCAACTCAACCAGGTTGTATACACACAAATGAAAGAGAAAAATTTGTAAATACTACATTCTAGAATTCAACATTCTGTTCTCTATTTTTTCAGTAGAGCAAATGTTCACAAAGAAATTCAAGAGTGAATTTGATGGAAGAAAGCCAATGCATTTTAATTTTTCAGAATGGGTTGTTGTCTTTAGGTTTCTTCATATATTTATAGTTAAATATTCAGAATCTGTTTAGAAACATCAAGGTTGCATATGTGCATGCTCATTCGCTCAATCATGTCCGATTCTTTGTGACCCCATGGACTGTAGCCTTCCAGGCTCCTCTGTCCATGGGATTCTCCAGGCAAGAATACTGAAGTGGGTTGTCATCCCCTCATCTAAGGGATCTTCACCACCAAGGGATTGAATTCTCATCTCCTATGTCTCCTGCATTGGCAGGCATGTTCTTTACCACTAGTGCCACCTGGGAAGCTCAATGTCAAGGTTACTACATGTGAAATGCAATATCTAGTCCAAGAATAGTATTTTAACATATGGAACTCCTTCAAAAAATGTCCCAAGGCAAATGTGGAATTCAGGGGCCTGATTCCAGCAATATCACTGACAGTGATAAAATTTACTGTCATGATTGTAAATGTATACATCGTGAATGTAAAGTTGATTGTTTTATGCTATGATACCTTTACGTGAACCTTCCTATATTGGATCAGGGCTGTTAAATTTCTCAATCCCATGTTACTTTCTGAAGTGATTAGCAGAATCTTTAAAACAAAAATTAAAAAAAATACAGAATCAATGGAGAATGAAATGCTTATCATTCTGTATCTTCCTTGTTTTTATTTTTTCAAATTAATTTTATTGGAGTATGTGTGTGTGCTCAGTCACTTCAGTCAGGTCCGACTCTCTGCAACCCCATGGACCATGGCCAACCAGGCTCCTCTGTCCATGGGATTCTCCAGGCAAGAATACTGGAGTGGATTGCCATTTCCTTTTCCAGTGATAAAGCATGAATTGAGTGAAATGAGTAAAATGAAGTTGTTCAGTCGTGTCCAACTCTTTGCAACTCCATGGACTATAGCCTACCAGGCTCCTCCGTCCATGGGATTTTCCAGGCAAGAGTACTGGAGTGGGGTGCCATTTCCTCCTCCATTATTGGAGTATAGTTGCTTTACAATGTTGTATTCATTTCTGCTGTACAGCAAAATGAATCCGCCATACATATACATACATTCCCTCCCTATTGGATAGACATATACTACTGAAACTATGCATAAAATAGATAACTAATAAGAACCTACTCTATAGCACAAGGAACTCTACTTAATGCTCTGTGGTGACCTTAATGGGAAGGAAATCTTTCTTGTTTTTTAATTCCTTCTTCCCTATACCTGGAATAGCAAAGCACATTGAGATAGAGTTTTATCTTGTTAGGAACTTCCTCAACTCATAGGTACTTTTCACTTCTGTTTGAGAAAACAGTGAAGGTTAATACTTCATCTCCTGATGCTCTTGAGAGAATATTGTCATAGAAAAGGTCACCACTGAGTAGTAGATATGGTTCAGTAGTAGACACAGAATTCACAGTTCTGAATCCATCACCATAGAATCAGAAAACAATATTTTCTTTTCATTTGAAACATTTGAACATAGAAGAGTGGATTGTGTTCCTCTCTTCTCCTACCAACTGGCACCTTTGATAAGATCTCCTGGGTATGCCCACCTTGCCTTCTACCTCATAGGCGGGGCTATGGTGCAGTGTGATGGCAATTATGCAGAGGAAACCAGCACAGAAGGAGAAGAGCAATAAAGCAGGGACTCAGAATCAAGACATAGAGGAGAGGAACCAGGAACAAGGAGTGGGGGGAGCAGTGTCCTCCACACAAGAAGGAGGGAACCCAAGGGAAGTTTAGAAGGTTTATTCATGTGTTATGGTGAATATGTAAGAATGTACTTGATTAGCACTATTCACAATATCCAGGACATGGAAATACTCTACATGGCCATCAACAGAGGAATGAATAAAGAAGATGTGGCACATATATACAATGGAATATTACTCAGCCATTAAAAGGAATAAATTGGGTCATTTGTAGAGATGTGGATGGACCTAGAGCAAGTTATATAGAGTAAAGTAAGTCAGAAAGAGAAAAACAAATATTGTATATTAATGCATATATGTGGAATCCAGAAAATTGGTATAGATGATTTTATTTGCAGGGCAGAAACAGAAACAGACATAAAGAACAAACATATGGTTACCAAGTGGGGGAAGAAGGGGTGAGATGGATTGGGAAATTGGAATTAACATATATACACTACTATATATAAAACAGATAATGAAATGAGAACCTACTGTATAGAACAAGAAACTCTACTCAATGTTATGTGCTGATCTAAATGGGAAGTAAATCAAAAAAAGATGGGATATATGTATACATATAGCTGATTCACTTTGCTGTACATTAGAAACTAACACAACATTGTAAATCAACTACAATCCAACAAAAATTAATTTTAAAGAAGCATCTATTAAGATTCTCTAGAAAAAAAGAAAGAATGTACTTGATTAAAGTGATGGGGAAAGTGGACATCAACCAACAGGAAAATTAAAGGAAAAAAGAGATTTATGGATTTCATGTGAAGATGTAAAATTACTTTGGTATCCAGCTACCATCTGGTCTCTACTGTGGTGAGATATGTTTACTGGATTCTTGCCTTTTATCCTTTGAAAGTCTTATAGTTTTCAGCTGCAGGTGCTGCCTCCCTATGCAGAGCTTTTGTAAGTGGGTGTCCTTCAATCTGACCACCTTCTGCTGCCCCAGTCTGGTCAGCATGATCTTTGTGATGCTCTTGATGTTGTTCCTCCTGAGAACTGTCAAGTCTGCTAGAGATCGGCATCCTCAACCTCACATCCTCTTGTTGAATCTGCTCTCTGCCAAAAATCCTCTCTGATGATCCTGTCCAACTGGGCAGATTCTGCCATGATGCCTGCCTGTGTTTTGCTTTTGCTGCCATCTACTGGGGAACCAATGACTTCACCTCAGACACTCCTGACAACTTGCTTGAAACCGTTCTGCTCAACCAAACTTAATGCATCATACTACCTAGAGATGTGTCAGATCCCCCAGATCCAGACCTTGGAAAGTCTGCTTCCCCATCTAAATCATCTAATCACACTGCATAAAACTCGAGAAAAAAATACTAGAAATCACTGAGATGAAAATCAGTGTGAATGAGAAGGTACATTTGTTTGCTTTTTGTTAATTTTACTTAAAGTGCATTTTTCCATGTGTGCCTTTTGCCACAGTCTCAGAGACCTGAAAATCTGGTTATACAATGCATGCTAAAATGGCTGATATTAGTTAAGAGATCAGTTTCTGTACAGAGTACAAAGGAAGAAGCAAGTTCATGGTGCATTTTAATCAGACAGATCTGAATGTGATTCTGGCAACAGCAGGAATAAGCCTTGTTACTGAGAAAAAGGTTACTTAAATTATTCTAAATATCATTTTCCTTATCTTTAAAACTGGAGTAAGCTACTATCAACCTATTACAATTTGTGAAGAATAAGAAAATAATACCTGCTAAGTACATACCTCAGTGCCAGATAATAGACCTCATGGGTAAACGGGATGCATTGCTACCTGGGACCACACGTATCATAGGTGAGATACTTAGATCAAACTATGGTGAAACAAAATGAAAACACTCCTTCACTCTTTTTCTAAAACACGGTTCTAGTCTATGACATCATCTCACTTCTGTTTCCTGACTGCAAGAATTCTTTGTCCACACAGGATAATTCATACATGTCACTGCCCAACTGGACACAAGCCAAAGAAAAAAACAGAGTGTAAGAGAAAAATGGAAGGAGCTCTCGTGTTCTCTAGGGCAGAAGGAATAATCATGTCTTTCTTAACCATAAATATGCAATTTAGAATAACTTGAGTTTCGGTGATTTATACTCTACCTCCTGGTTTTGATTTTAAGGTTTCAGGAAACTTAAATGTTCAAATCATTGGAAGAGACACAGCTGATCAAGTTGAAAGAAGCCAGCTTCAAGAGAAGCTCATTAATGGACTCGTAACCTGGTGACATTTGTCAGCATTGTTGTTTTGTTTCCTTGGCAAACATACCACTGCAAGGTCTCAATAAACAGAATATATCTATAACTGAAATATAAATGCTTGCACATTTCATTGGTTTCTGAGGGTCCTTTCCCACCTATACCCTCATGAAAGTTCCTGTTGAACATTTGCTGGCCTGAGCCATGACCAACTTTACATAGAGTAGATTGATAAAATTGCCTAACAAAAATAGCAAGGTGGTGGCAAGTCCTACTCCAATAATTTGGACTTAGAATTTAGTGGCAATTGTTTTTCTGAATGTAAATAACTAGAATCAAGTTTAAAGGCTGCAAATTGAGAAAAATGTTCCTTGATAAGGTTAGTGTTTGCCTGAAAATTTGAGACTTTCTAAACATATTCACCCAGGTATCTTCAAAATTGTTGAAGAAGTGCTGAGGATAGTTGATATCATTTCAGTGAGAATAATACTTATTAAGATTCATTACTGTACAGTACAGATAGTAAGAACAAATCTAAATTTTTAATTCTTACAAATTCCTTTGTCCTTAACATTCTGTTAAATGCTTTATTCCCAATGACTTAATCTACTCAGGTTGCCATAAATGAAATAGCAGGGATTGTTTGTTTAAGCAAACATTAGACATCTATGTCTCACAGTTCTAGAAGCTGGAAGGTCTAGGATCAGGGTGCTGGTCAATGTGGTTCCTGATGAGGGTTCTGTCCTCAGTTCTCGGGCTATCTCCTTCTAGCTGTGTCCTCAAGTGAAGAACAGAAAGAAAGACAGAATGGGCTCTAAGGAATTCTCTGGTGTCTTTTCATACTGGAACACTAATTCTATCAGATTGGAGCCCCACATTTTTTAGCTCATTCATCCTTAGTGACTTCCTTTGGGTCCTGTCTTCAATATTATCACATTGGATTATTATTCACACATGGATTTTGCAGGGTACATGATTCTGTCCACATCACCAAATCTATGTTTTGGATGGAAATACAATTCTCAGTGTTGAATGCATTATCTCTGTATATGCCAGCAATGTGTACTTTTTAAAGAATTTACAATAATTTTTTTTAAAAAATGTTGGGGGGTATAGTTGATTTACAGCAATGTGTTCATTTTTGCTTGGTGCCTTGATCACTTACTCCATGACAGCTTCATAGAAAGATAAATCACACTGAGGTTTTCTGCTCTGCAGGAGACAGCAGTCAGTGGAAGAGATGCAGTGTCAGCTCATAATTAGGATGAACAGTGCAGTATAAGAGGAGAAGCACAGACTGGGCTCAGATAGTCCAGAGATGCAACAACGACTGCCTCTGACCAATGGTGGTGGAATCAGAGGTGCAACACAGATATAGTGTCTAAGAAAACATAAGTATATTCTAAAATGTTAGAAACATGTTACTTAAAAAAAAACTGAAGTGTAAGAAAATTGATATAAAGTCAATATATTAAAAATAAATTTATTATTATAAAAATAAATATATTAAAAATAAAAATAAATATGGGAATCAATGTCTTTTGATAAACCTGCCTTCTAGGAACTATTTTCAAATGCTGATTATATCATTACACAAGAAAGAGAATACTCAAAATATATTTAAAGCTAACCCAGAGATATTTAAACTTAACTATTTTAAGTTAAACCAGCAGGCATGCAAATGTACTTGGTCACAATTTCAAGAAAACCACAAAATAGAAGGCTTGTTTGAAGCTAGCAGAACTTCTATCACTTTATTATTAGCACAGAAATCTCACATACATTATTTCATTTCATCCCACAGCATCTCTCTGATAAAATAATCAAGCAGTGTGTTAATTCTTACTCATTTAAAGAAACAGGTATGAAATGATCATGAATTTGTTCAAGTTCCATCAAAATATGGAAAGTAGTTGAAGCATTCAGATTACTATAGAAGTCCAAGTCTTCTAACTCAGCATCTAAACACTATTATCTTATTGACACTGCTTCTTGTTAGTAACTTTAAGATCACTATTAACAGAAAAATGAAGCAAGCTAAATTTCAACCATGTTAAAGATGGTTTTTCATTCAAATATTAATTGTTAGCTAGACACCAAATTATTGGGAAAACTGTTAATCCTATCATGTGGGTTGCCACAATCCCTCCCCTTTCATTTTTTATTCTTACTATAATTCCTCCTACTGTTAAATGAATTGAACATCATCCCCTTCAAAGGGAAAAAAAATGTAAAAAAATCTTAAAACTATCTTATTCGCCTTTAGTTCATGAATGACTTGAGCACATTGGGACTATCAATTATCCTCCCTTCAGGGATGTCTGAACATCTGCAGTACTGATACAGTTCCCTGAGGTTATTACCAAAGGATGCTGTTGATGCTTACAACCCCGTATCTGCATAGAACCCATCACTCAGTGCCAAAGGAGTGGTTTTGTATCAACATTATTTGCAACTATGGACAAAACCTTCTTTGTTTCTGTTTAGATAATTAGATCCAATCTTGTTGTCATGCCTGAGTATTGGAATGAGGTTTAACATAAAAATGGAGAAATTTCAAATACAATCTGAAAATAGTCCTGACAAATAGCTTTTGTGACATTGTTCTAAACTCAGCAAACATTTATTTAGGATATTGAATTAAACCAAAGAATAGTCATCCTGTAGAACTGGGGAGAAAAAAGAAGTATTTGCATTCATTAAAAAGTCTGAACCATAACATTTTCTAAATATTTATTCCTTTGACTCATTTTCAAATAGCTTTAAATAAATTTTCTTTGAGGAACACAATGCTTATCTCAGTTCCAATAAAATCTGTTCCTAAAAAGAGGCTAACAAAGAGTTTCTTCCATTATTAGCTGTACATTTCCTGCAACTGCAGCTCATGAAAATGTAGACTTATCTCTGTTGTGAAGTGTCACGGCCCATGGTGTGGTCAGAGAACAGGGAATTGGAATTTCTTAAGAAAATTACGTAAAATTCCTAGGTATTCACAGACACAGATACAAGAAAAATGGCTCATGATATTTTGTGGATAGGGTTCCTTAAGACATCTATTAAGCCATTGAACATAAGGAAATAATAGATAATATTAACATTAAATCATGCTAAAATTTTTCTTTAAAGCAGAGTATTCTATGTTGAAAGGCAGAAATGAAACCAAGTGCATGAAATCTAACTTTTAAATCCTTCCTAATAATAAATTTAACCATTTTTCTTAATGTTAAAGTATACTTATGTAAGAAATAAATCATGAATCCAGAGAAATATGAAGTCTTTTTCCATTGATAAAAAACCTTATAGAAAAATAATTTTAAAAATTAGATTGAACATTTCTTTTCAAATAACTTACAAAATTCAACTTTCAATTTTGTATTTTACAAAATACGAGGGAGATAACCTGGGGGAGGGTTTCTAAGGATTAGTTGGAATTTCATTTACAGGTAGATGTAGAAACTAACACATCAAACACAGTAAACACATATTGAAGGGAAAATCTATTTTGTTTTTAAGGTGAATCATTGATTTGCTCTTTTGCTCAGTAGGAGTATGGAAATTGAATCTTGGAGGTAGCAGACGAGAAAAGGATTGACTTAGGTCTTTGAAGTGTTATCATAGCCCAGACAGTCATGCCCAGGAAGCCACAAAGCCTAGAGTGAGCTCAATAAAACTCTGTGGATGTAGGCATATATTATATGAAGATCTAGGAAAGTTAATAGTGGGATATCTCAGCCATGGTTCACAGGCAAGGACCTACCGTCTAGAGAATAGGATGATACAAAGATAGATGCCAACAAAAAAAGTTGAACGGAAATGGGGAATATAAAAATATTTCTGAACTTTTGCAGTAGACAGAGACTCAATAACGGAAATTTGTTTAAAAATGATCAAAACTTCTTTTCCAAAATGTTAAACCATAGGATAAACCATCAAAGCTCCAGCCAGTAATCAATTATGGCTAATTAAATAAAGAAATGCTTCTCTGAAAAATCACATTGGTGATTTTATAGTTTGCATTTGACATATTTGCTTTTATGACAAATTTATTATAATATTTTAATACTTTGTATTTGAATTACTTAATGTTTGTGTGATGTTGCTGTGATGTTCCCTTCCTTGAATGTACAGGCTTCTCTATCCATGAGGATTCTCCAGGCAAAAAAAATAAAAATAAAAAAAAATAAAAAAATAAAAAGAGAAATGAACATGTTCAGATCAGAATTAATAAAACTAGTCTGTTCACATTCAGTTTCACTAGAGCTGTGCTAACCCCAACTCTAACCCTAACCTTAACCCATTGCTTTCTGACTTACCTTGTCAGGGTGGCAAGGTGGTCTCAAAGCAAGAGGTTCACATTCCTTTCTAATGAGTCAAATTTCCAGCTTATAACAATATCAGATGTATTTTAAATCAAACAAAGAGAAGCTCTACACTAGAGAAAATGATCCGTGGTGCCTTAGGTTTAACACCAATTTAGTCCTTTTGTTCTTTTATAAGTACACTGGGAGCAGTTAGCGAAACTACCACTGTGTCTGACCTAACACTGTGAACGAAGACACTAAAATTAATTTGAAAATAATTATAAAACTAGAGTATCATAATATTGATGCACATAAGATTCTTAAATGTGTCATTAATAGTTACTGGAAAAATTATTCAAGTTAGTTAACTGGTTAACTTCAAGAAATTTAATGTTCAACCACTAAATGCACAGTCCAATTTGTACAAATTATCTTTTTTTATTATTCATAATTTTTTCTTGATTTTTTTTTGCCTCTGCACAAAATTATGTAAGGAATATGCTCCTCCTAGCATGTGGATGTTTTCTACATCTTGTGTACAGTTTTCTTCCTTATGAAACAGAAAGATAAATCTCATGGTGGTGTCTATTGTTCCTGACCCTGGCTGTGCAGCCTGCTGAAGTCATATAGCTGCAAAATAAAAGACAAGAAGGAAGTAAAGGAAAAGGACAATGTGTCTGTGAGCATAGCAATGTAATCAACACAACTCACCTCCCAAAGCCAGAAACCAAATAATTGGTTTATTCTGTTGCCCCTCCATCATGATTGAATCACCAACTGACTGGGGAGACACAGGGCACCAGGCTAGCAGCATGTCAGGATCCATGGAGCATCATCTTGCATTAGCTGAGGTCCTACCCCCACATGCGATACAGACTCACTGCAGTAAGTAGAACCCAAGCTAAGCTTAGAATGTTCATTCAAGTAAGACAGTGGTAAAATATTCCCTCCTCACCCTACAAGGTGTTTTTTTACTGTCTTTGCCACATTGTATGTGTCATGAATTTTTATAACCTCAGCATTAATTTGTCATGAATAGTTACAAATTCTTCTGTTGTAATTGGAATAACCAGGCATTAGTGAAGAACTCTGTCCTACAGTAGCTCTTCAGTAAAGTCACTCAGTTGTGTCTGACTCTTTGTGACCCCATGGACTGGAGAATGCCAGGCTTCCCAGTCCATCACCAACCCCCAAGCTTGCTCAAATTCGTGTCCATTGAGTCAGTGGCGATGCCATCCAACCATCTCATCTGTTGTCCCCTTCTCCTCCTACCTTCAATCTTTCCCTGCATCAGGGTCTTTTCCAGTGAGTCAGTTCTTAGAATCAGGTGGCCAAAGTATTGGAGTTTCAGCTTCAGCAGCAGTCCATCCAGTGATTATTCAGGACAGATTTCCTTTAGGATTGACTGGTTTGATCTCATAACTGTCCAAGGGACTCTCAACAATCTTCTCCAACACCACAGTTCAAAAGCATCAAGTCTTTGGTGCTCAGCTCTCTTTATGGTCCAAACCTCACATCCATACATGACTACTGGAAAAAACCATAACTTTGACTATATGGACATTTGTCGGTAGAGTAATGTCGGTAGAGCTTTTTAATATGCTGTCTAGGTTGGTCACAGCTTTCCTTTCAAGGAGCAAGCATCTTTAAATTTCATCGCTGCAGTAACAATCTGCAGTGATTTTGCAGCCCAAGAAAATAAAGTCCATCACTGTTTCCATTGTTTCCCTATCTATTTGCCATGAAGTGATGGGACTGGATATCACGATCTTCATTTCTTGAATGTTGAGTTTTAAGTCAGCTTTTTCACTCTCTCTTTCACCTTCATCAAGAAGCTATTTAGTTCCTCTTTGCTTTCTGCCATAAGGGTGGTGTCATCTTATTATCTGAGGTGATTAATATTTCTCCCCGCAATCTTGATTCCAGCTTGAGCTTCATCCAGCCCTGCATTTTGCATGATGTATTCTGCATATAAATTAAATTAGCAGGGTGACAGTATACTGCCTTGATGTACTCCTTTCCTGATTTGGAACCAGTCTGTTGTTCCATGTCCAGTTCTAACTGTTGCTTCTTGACCTGTATACAGATTTCTCAAGAGACAGGTAAGGTGGCCTGGTATTTCCATCTTTTGAAGAATTTTCCACAGTTTGTTGTGATCCACACAGTCAAAGACTTTGGCATAGTCAATAAAGCAGAAATAGATGTTTCTCTGGAACTTTCTTGCTTTTTCAATGATCCAAAGGATGTTGGCAATTTGATCTCTGGTTCCTCTGCCTTTTCTAAATCCAGCTTGAACATCTGGAACTTCTCGGTTCATGTACTGTTGAAGCCTGGCTTGGAGAATTTTGAGCATTACCTTGCTAGCATGTGAGATGAGTGGAATGATGCTGTAGTTTGAACATTTTGGAGCATTTCCTTTCTTTGGGATTGGAATGAAAACTGACACTTTGCAGTATTTTGGCTACTGTTGAGTTTTCCAAATTTGCTGGCATATTGAATGCAGCACTTTAACACCTTCATCTTAGGATTTGAAATAGCTTAGCTGGAATTCCCTCTTCCAACAACACAAGAGAAGACTCTACACATGGACATCACCAGATGGTCAACACCAAAATCAGATGGATTATATTCTTTGCAGCCAAAGATGGAGAAGCTCTATACAGTCAGCAAAATCAAGACCAGGAACGGACTGTGGCTCAGATCATGAACTCCTTATTGCCAAATTCAGACTGAAATTGAAGAAAGTAGGGAAATCCACTAGACCATTCAGGTATGACCTAAATCAAATCCCTTATGATATACAGTGGAAGTGAGAAATAGATTAAAGGGCCTAGATCTGATAGATAGAGTGCCTGATGAACTTTGGATGGAGGTTCGTGGCATTGTACAGGAAACAGGGATCAAGACCATCCCCATAGAAAAGAAATGCAAAAAAGAAAAATGGCTGTCTGGGGAGGCCTTACAAATAGCTGTGAAAAGAAGAGAAGCGAAAAGCAAAGGAGAAATGGAAAGATATAAGCATCTGAATGCAGAGTTCCAAAGAATAGCAAGAAGAGATAAGAAAGCCATCCTCAAGATCAATGCAATGAAGAAGAGGAAAACAACAGAATGGGAAAGACTAGAGATCTCTTCAAGAAAATTAGAGATACCAAGGGAATATTTCATGCAAAGATGGGCTCGATAAAGGACAGAAATTGTACGGACCTAACAGAAGCAAAGATAGCAAGAAGAGGTGGCAAGAATACACAGAAGAACTGTACAAAAAAGATCTTCACTACCCAGATAATCACGATGGTGTGATCACTCACCTAGAGCCAGATATCCTGGAATGTGAAGTCAAGTGGGTCTTAGAAAGCATCACTACGAACAAAGCTAGTGGAGGTGATGGAATTCCAGTTGAGCTATTTTAAATCCTGGAAGATGATGGTGTGAAAGTGCTGCACTCAATATGCCAGCAAATTTGGAAAACTCAGCAGTGGCCACAGGACTGGAAAAGGTCCATTTTCATTCCAATCCCAAAGAAAGGTAATGCCAAAGAATGCTCAAACTACTGCACAGTTGCACTCATCTCACACGCTAGTAAAGTAATGCTCAGAATTCTCCAAGCCAGGCTTCAGCTATACGGGAACCGTGAATTTTCAGATGTTCAAGCTGGTTTTAGAAAAGGCAGAGGAACCAGAGATCAAATTGCCAACATCCGCTGGAACATCAAAAAAGCAAGAGAGTTCCAGAAACACATGTATTTCTGCTTTATTGACTATGCCAAAGCCTTTGACTGTGTGGCTCACAATAAACTGTGGAAAATTCAGAAAGAGATGGGAATACCAGACCATCTGACCTGCCTCTTGAGAAATTTGTATGCAGGTCAGAAAGCAACAGTTAGAACTGGACATGGAACGACAGACTGGTTCCAAATAGGAAAAGGAGTACGTCAAGGCTGTATATTATCACCCTGCTTATTTAACCTATATACAGAGTACCTAAGGAGAAATGCTGGCCTGGAAGAAACACAAGCTGGAATCAAGATTGCCGGGAGAAATATCAATCACTTCAGATATGCAAATGACACCACCTTTATGGCAGAAAGTGAAGAGGAACTAAAAAGCCTCTTGATGAAGGTGAAAGAGGAGAGTGAAAAAGTTGGCTTAAAACTCAACATTCAGAAAACGAAGATCATGGCATCTGGTCCCATCACTTCATGGGAAATAGATGGGGAAACAGTGGAAACAGTGTCAGACTTTATTATTTTGGGCTCCAAAATCACTGCAGATGGTGACTGCAGCCATGAAATTAAAAGACGCTTACTCCTTGGAAAGAAAGTTATGACCAACCTAGATAGCATATTCAAAAGCAGAGACATTACTTTGCCAACAAAGGTCCATCTAGTCAAGGCTATGGTTTTTCCAGTGGTCATGTATGGATGTGAGAGTTGGACTGTGAAGAAGGCTGAGCGCCGAAGAATTGATGCTTTTGAACTGTGGTGTTGGAGAAGACTCTTGAGAGTCCCTTGGACTGCAAGGAGATCCAACCAGTCCATTCTGAAGGAGCTCAGCCCTGGGATTTCTTTGGAAGGAATGATGCTAAAGCTGAAACTCCAGTACTTTGGCCACCTCATGTGAAGAGTTGACTCATTGGAAAAGACTCTGATGCTGGGAAGGACTGAGGGCAGGAGGAGCAGGGGACAACAGAGGATGAGATGGCTGGATGGCATCACTGACTCAATGGACGTGAGTCTGAGTCATCCCTGGGAGTTGGTGATGGACAGGGAGGCCTGGCATGCTGCGATTCATGGGGTCACAAAGAGTCGGACATGACTGTGTGACTGAACTGAACTGAACTGAACTGAACTGAACTGGAATTCCATCACCTCCACTAGCTTTGTTCATAGTGATGCTTCCTAAGGCCCACTTGGCTTCACCCTCTAGGATGTCTGGCTCTAGGTGAGTGATCACACCATCGTGATTATCTGGGTCATTAAGATATTTTTGTATAGTTCTGTGTGTTCTTGCAATCTCTTCTTAATAGCTTCTTCTTTTATTAGGTCCATAACATTTCTGTCCTTTATTGTGGCATCTGTGCATGAGATGTTCCCTTGGTATCTCTAATTTTCTTGAAGAGATCTCTAGTCTTTCCCATTCTTTTGTTCTCCTCTATCTTTGCATTGATCACTGAAGAAGGCTTTCTTATCTTTACTTGCTATTCACTTCCTCAGTGATCAACGGTGGCTTTTACCTGATGTGAAACATACAAGTGTCACTGGTCACTGTCAGTCTTGCAGCCACGAGGACTATTTACCAATGTTCTGTTCTCACTTTGGAGCACCTGACAGGATTACCTTTTTTCTCTTCCACTAATAACTGTTTGTCATGAAATTTGCTTTGGCAAATTTTTGAGCAGTAATGGACTGTCAGACTTTCCAGTGGAAGTTTTCTGAGCCCTTTGTCCTTCATTCTCTCTGTCCCTTGGCCTCCATGACTAACAGCATCCATCAGCTCGGGGCCTGGAGTGAAGACAACAGGTGTAGAGCAGACAGGTAGCCCCAGTGAAAACTATAATGGTTATCTTTTAATCCGCTGAGATGTACGAGTTAAGACAACCCAACGTGGCTGCCCTCGTTGATAGGCTTGAAGAACTACAAAGGTTTGAAGTGTGTTTCCAGATTAATTAAGAAAATATGTGAATTAAAAAACCTGATACTGATACAAATAGCTCTTTAAAATATGTAAACTAGATCTTCCTGATAAAGAAATACTTCTAGAACTAATACCTTCCATATCAATTATTTTTTGATCTGATACAGGTTCTGCTGTGTGAAATTGCTCATGTTTGACCAGCTTTTAACCTACAAATGGCAACTGTGAGTGGCTTAACCTAATAAATGTCCTGATAATATCATATTGTCTTTGTGTATCTAAGGGAAATACACATTGTGTTTTAGTGAGCTGATTGCCAAAAAGAAATGATTATTCATGTTTAGTATTTGCTTAGAGTTTAATTTTATTGCATTAATTCCTTATGTTGAGATCATTTAAAAAGTTAGTCCAAATAGCACAGTGTGATTAACAAACATTTGTCTTTTTCAGACATGATCTAATGCATTTTTTAAGTTTTTGTTTCCTAACATCTTAACTATTACTTGCTTCAGGACACATTCTTGAGGGCACAAATGTTTATTTCACTTAAAATACCGTGATAGGGACTATTATGTTTGTTTTGAAGTTTTTACCAATGAAATATAACAAATTAGCCAGTATGGCTTATTATGCTAAATTTATTCACTAAGAGAGTTTATAAAATGATTAAAATCCAGTACTGAATTCTTAGAGGTGCAATATTTCCACTAAATGACAGCACATATAAAGATTTGACTATTACTCATGTTTTAATTATGGAGATAATATTCTATTAGGGACAATCCAAGTCCAGCATATTGAAATAACTTACAAGAGGAACATTCTTTTTTGTTTAGTTTTCTCCCACACAGTTCCTGAACTCTACCAAAATAAAGTTAAATTTGAGATTCAAATTCTACATGCTTTGAAAAAATGTGATTTTCTGGTTTAAAGAAAAGAAATTCAAGAATAATTTATAAAACTTTAGAATTTCCAGATGTAGCTTCTCATAAAGTTCTTTGAATATCAAGTGCTGCAGCATTTACCAAACATTTTGATGAGTTAAGTGTAAATTAATCAGTAACATAAGGATTAAATTTCTCCAGAAGTACACAAGAGCTTGAAAAATTAGGGAAAAGAGTGCCTTGGCAGAATTCAATTGGGTTTTGTCAAACCCAAAGAGTTTCAAAACTATGTTTTGAAGTTTTTCTGAAACTGAAACTTGCTATTTTGATCTTTTGTTACACATCCAAACTGAATCGTGTTTCCAAGTTCTACTGGTGATAAATGAATAGAAAGTGGTTGGGACCAGGACCACAAATTCACTTTCATAAATCATTTTTTATAACATTAAGAGATTCATCATGCCATTCTCACATAACTGTTCAGTGGAATTATAAAAATTAAAACTGGAAGAAGGTGGTCAAAGGCATACATTCTCAATTAAGGATAAATAAGTCCTAGGGAGGTAATGTACATGGAGATAAGAGTTAACACAGATGTATGGAATATAAGAAAGTTGTTAAGAGACAGATCTAAGAATTCTCATCACAAGGAAATTTTCTTCTTTTTTTTTTTTTAAGGTATCTGTATGAAATGATAGATGCCAACTAAGCTTTTATGCAGCAATAATCAATTCACAAAAGTTGTAACTTTAAATCACTAAGCTATACACCTTAAATTTATTCAGTGATGTATGTCAATTATATCTCAATAAAACTGGAATATATGAATAAATGTTAATTTCAAGAAATTACAAAAATAAACACAGAAAACAAATAACCTGATTCCACAGGTTCTCAAGTTTCTCAACAAAATAGGTTGTGTGCCCAGCAGGGTACAACCCAACATCTCAATCCCTGAAATTTATCACCACCTTCATTTCATGCTTCACTCTGATCATCTAATAGTATTTGGTATTTATTACAGGGAAAAAAAAAAGCTGCATAAAGATATAATATCATTGAGAGAAATGTATCATGATGTAACATTAAAACTGTGAACTACATTCATCTAGTAGTTCAGATGGTACCCCATAAATGAGTGCTTCTGTGTTTCTTTTGGAAATTTAAAATATTCCATGGTGCCTCCCTATGGCAGTTAGTGCCCAGAGTGCCAGTTAGAGAACTGTGGATTTTATCCCTTTTATTATCTTACAGCCATTTTAGGATTTTCAGTATCAATTTTACAGCCAAGCAAGTATTGACAGCAGTAGAGTTGGACACGACTGAGAGACTAAGCACAACACAACAATACTATTTTATATTTTTATTTACACAATATTTTTACTATATGTTTTTAATTTACAAATAATTTTAATGAATTAAGAAAAAGTACAGTATTTTGAGCTTATGTTTTTCATAACAAGCATAATTTACTTTAAAGGAATGTTAATTAGCAATTAATAAAATACAGGGGGGAATTCTTAGGCTGAAAATATAAGAATATCTCTGTTGGAGAGAAACGTCATGATACGATTTTTCAAGGGAAAGTTAGTATAGCATTATTTCATTAAATTTGAAAAATTTTTCCATTATGGTATAGAACACAGTCTATTAAGGAAAAATTTTATAAATTAATAAAACATTTATAAACAAATAAAATATTTATTTTAAACAGATAAATATTCATAATAAAAACATTTATTAAAATATTTACAAATAAATAAAAATTATGTATAAATAAATTAAAATATAGAAATAAATATATTTATTTATAAACAAATTTAAAATGTATAAATAAATAAAAACATTTATTCATTTCATTCCACACACATTATATCTAAAAATAAGTAAACTGATTTTATACCTATCTATTTAGTCAGAATTCAAATATTTTTCCTAAAAACTTTAGTCAATGGAAGTCATGTGCATATGTTGATAATCAGAAAACACTCACAAGGCTGAAGAGAGTCCATGTAAGTATTGCAGAATGTACAGTATAGCTATCTACCCAGTGGGTATAAAGCTCATGGAAAACCCGCCATGGCTGACACAGTCCCAAGTGTCCAGGGTACAGCAGTGAACAAAGCACTTAGAATGATTTCTTCATAGAGCCATTGTTTTAAAGAAGGAGACACACAATAAATGCAATGAGTAAGAAGCATATCTAGAAACCTAGCAATAAGATTGCAAAGCTAAGAAGAAAAAGTACATTAGTGGAAAGTGATAGGAAACGTTGGGGAGGATTGAAAATTTAGAAACTGTACACAGATGGCCTTAGTGAGGATGTGAAAGAAGAAACAAATGTTAAAGAGCAAACCCTGGGGAAATCTAGCAGTAGAGCATTTTGGGAAGAAGTAAACCCAAGAGCAAAGATGCTTGTTGAGAATGTTCCATTGAGGCAAAGGTCAAGGTCTGAATGAATGAGAGGCAGAGCAGAGAGGCAGAGCAGTAAGAAAACTCAGCAAGGCTCCACGGAGGAAAGTGGGGACCTGCATTTGCTCCTCCATGACAGCCCCTGCTCTGATATGACAGGGATTCCAGCAGCACTGCGTGGCTGCAGGAGCAGGACACCAAAGAGGCTAACCACAGAGTAAGACAAGAGATGAGGATGCCTTGGACTAGGATTGCAGCCATGGAATTTGTCAGAAGTGGTGATATTCTAGATATACTTTGACCATATATTTCTGCCATCTGATATGGCCACATGTGGTCATTTAAACGTGAATTTCAGTTACTAAAGATGAAATAAAACTAAAAATTCAGTTAGCTCCAGGAAACTGGGTGCCATGTTGGACAGGTATAGATCCTTTTCATCAGTATAGAAAGTTCTATCAGACAGCACTTGCTGAACTTACTGTGTTATAAATTGGAAGTAGGATACGAGAGAAAGAAAGTAGTCAAGGATGATGTTGGCCTGAAGAACTAGAAACATTGAGTACACAGATGGAAAAGCAGGTTAGGAAGAAACACCAGGGGTTCAGTTTGGGAGATGGTCAATTTGAGATGCTTATGAGGCACCAGATAATGAACTCAAGTTTGAGTCCAGCGTGAAGGGTGAGGTCTAGGCTGGGTGGTCACAGAGGGTCTCTGAGCCAGGCACCCTTAAGAACACTTGCATAGACCATCCAGTTTCACAACCATCTTATGAGCTCCCTGCTAACATCCCCACTTTATAGATGAAGAAAGTGAGGCACTGAGAAAGATTCTATGTCTTGTAAGGATGAGAATCTGACTCTGAGGAGCCTTCCCTTCCACTACACACAGGAGGCTGACTGTAAAAAAGAGCAAATGAACCCAGGACGTGATGAGAGATGGAAAAAGGGAGAAAAGAGAGATTTTGATTCTTTGAGCATTCCTCTCGCTTATGGGAGCTAATCCAAGGAACAGTCCTACTCAAACCTAGGAGGCAATAAAGCCCCTTCTTGTTAAGGAGTTGCAACCTGAAAATGTGTGAATAACACAGTCCATGAGCATCTTGTAGCTTCCTAAGAAAATGTGGTAGATTTGCTAATCTAAAAGGAATCTTAGCATTGTAATTTATGAATTATATTGCTTTATTTGACCTATGAGTAATAATTTTAAAACAAAACCTGTTCTTTCTCCTAGTTTATACTAAATATAAACTGTAAATAAAATATTTTTCCAATGAAATTCTTACCTCTTTTCTCCTGGATTACTACTTATAATGTATTATTATCAAAATAGCTTTGTCTTTTTTTACATAAATTTGCTGAATTGGAACTTACATTTATAAAAGTGCACAAATTGTAAGTTGCAGTTGGCAAAGCAGACATACCTACAAGTTTAGTTTCATATGGTGAACACAGCCATGCGTTCAGTACTCACAGCTCAAAAACCTCAAAATCTCCCTTATTACAGATAACAAAATCACTAACCCTAGGCCCCCAGGATTACTATTATCCTGACATCAGATATGGGCTTCCCTCACAGCTCAGTTGGTAAAGAATTCACCAGCAATGCAGGAGACCAAAGTTCAATTCCTGGGTCAGGAAGATCCACTGGAGAAGGGATAGATGACCCACTCCAGTACTCTTGGGCTTCCCTTGGGGCTCAGCTGGTAAAGAATCCATCTACAATGTGGAAGACCTGGGTCTGATCCCTGGGTTGGGAAGATCCCCTGGAGATGGGAAAGGCTACCTGCTCCAGTATTCTGGCTTGGAGAATTCCATGAATTGTATAGTCCATGGGGTCACAAAGAGTTGGACACGACTGAACGACTAACACAACTAACATCAGACATTAGTACCTTTCTCTTGACTGTGTTTAAATTTCTTGTTATAAGAATCGTGTGGCACACAGTTTTTGCATCTGGGTTCTTTTACTCAACATGCTGCTGTGTATAATTGTACTTTGTGAATTATGGTCTCAAATGTTCCATTGTTTAAATACACTGCAATTTATTTATTTATTCAACAAGTCGAGGACATTTGATTCCAGTTTGGAGCTATTGTGAATAGTGCTGCTATGTGCATTATGTACATGTGTTTCAGGAATATATTCATGCTTCTTTGCTAGTAGTATGCCTTGGAACATTGTGGCCAGGGTACAGTTAGACACTTCGTTCAGTTCAGTTCAGTTCAGTTGCTCAGTCGTGTCCGACTCTTTGCAACCCCATGGACTGCAGTACGCCGGGCCTCCCTGTTCATCACCAACTCCTGGAATTTACTCAAGCTCACATCCATTGAGTCAGTGATGGCATCCTACCATCTGATCCTCTGTTGTCCCCTTTTCCCTTTGCCTTCAATCTTTCCCAGCATCAGGGTCTTTTCAAATGAGTCAATTCTCTGCATCAGGTAACTAAAGTATTGGAGTTTCAGCCTCAGCATCAGTCCTTCCAGTGAATATTCAGCACTGATTATTGTTAGGATGGACTGGTTGGATCTACTTGCAGCCCAAGGGACTCTCAAGAGTCTTCTTCAATGCCACAGTTCAAAAGGATCAATTTTTTGGCACTCGCCTCTCTTTATAGTCCAACTCTCACATCCATACATGACCACTGGAAAACCATAGCCTTAACGACATGAACCTTTGTTGGCAAAACAATGTCTCTGCTTTTTAATATGCTGTCTAGGTTAGTCATAGCTTTTCTCCCAAGGAGCAAGCGTCTTTTAATTTCATGGCTGCAGTCACCATCTGCAGTGATTTTGGAGCCCCCCAGAATAATGTCTATCACTGTTTCCCCATCTTTTTGCCATTAAGTGATGGGACTGAATGCCATGATCTTAGTTTTCTGAATGTTGAATTCTAAGCCAACTTTTTTACTATCCTCTTTTACTTTCATCAAGAGGCTCTTTAGTTCTTCTTTACTTCCTACTATAAGGGTGGTGTCATCTGCATATCTGAGGTTATTGATATTTTTCCTGGCAATCTTGATTCCAGCTTATGCATCATCCATCCCAGTGTTTCTCATGATGTGCTCTGCATATATGTTAAATAAGCAGGATGACAATATGCAGTCTTGACATACTCCTTTCCCTATTTGCTGTTCCATGTCCAGTTATAATTGTTGCTTCCTGACCCGCATACAAATTTCTCAAAAGACAAGTCTGGTGATCTGGTATTCTCATCTCTTTAAGAATTTTCCACAGTTTTTGTGATACACAAAGGTAAAGGATTTGACATAGTCAATAAAACAGAAGTAGATATTTTTCTGGAACCCTCTTGCTGTTTTGATGATCCATCAGGTGTTGGCAATTTGATCTCTGGTTCCTCTGCCTTTTCTAAAACCAGCTTGAATATCTGGAAGTTCATGGTTCACATACTCTTGAAGCCTCACTTGGAGAATATTCAGCACTACTTTGCTAGCGTGTGAGATGAGTGCAATTATGCAGTAGTTTGAGCATTCTTTGGCATTGCCTTTCTTTGGGATTGGAATGAAAACTGATATTTTGCAGTCCTGTGGCCACTGCTGAGTTTTCCAAATTTGCTGGCATATTGAATGCAGCACTTTGACACCATCATCTTCTAGGATTTTAAATAGCTTAGCTGGAATTCCATCACCTCCACTAGCTTTGTTCGTAGTGATGCTTTCTAAGACCCACTTGGCTTCACATTCCAGGATGTCTGGCTCTAGGTCAGTGATCACACCATTGTGATTATCTGGGTCATGAAGATCTTTTTTTGTAGATTTCTTCTGTGTTCCTGCCACCTCTTAATATCTTCTGCTTCTGTTAGGTCCATACCATTTCTGTCCTTTATCGAGCCCATTTTGCATGAAATTTTCCCTTGGTATCTCTAATTTTCTTTAAGTGATCTCTAGTCTTTCGCATTCTATTGTTTTCCTCTATTTCTTTACACTAATCACTGAGGAAGGCTTTCTTATCTCTCCTTGCTATTCTTTGGAACTCTGCATTCAAATGGGAATATCTTTCCTTTTCTCCTTTGCTTTTCACTTCTCTTCTTTTCACAGCTATTTGTAAGGTCTCCTCAGACAGCCATTTTGCTTTTTGCATTTCTTTTCCATGGGGATGGTCTTGATCCCTGTCTCCTGTACAATGTCACAAACCTCTGTCCATAATTCTTCAGGCACTGTATCTATCACATCTAATCCCATGAATCTATGTCTCACTTACAGTGCATAATTGTAAGGGATTTGATTCAGGTCATACCTGAATGGTGTAGTGGTTTTCCTTACTTTCTTCAATTTAAGTCTGAATTTGGCAAAACGGAGTTCTTGATCTGAGCCACAGTCCACTCCCGGTCTTGTTTCTGCTGACTGTATAGAGCTTCTCCATCTTTGGTTGCAAAGAATATAATCAAACTGATTTCAGTGTTGACCATCTGGTGATGTCCAGGTGTAGAGTCTTCTCTTCTGTTGTTGGAAGGGGATGTTTGCTATGATCAATGCATTCTCTTGACAAAACTCTGTTCAACTTTGCCCTGCTTCATTCTGTACTCCAAGGCCAAATTTACCTGTTACTCCAGGTACTCTAGATAGTTAGACACTTAGAGACTTAAACAGATACTGTTAGCTTCCAACGTTATTAGTGCTAATATACTTTCAAAACATGATAAAATATGAATAAAATTTAATAATCTTCAAACTATTTCCATCCAGTAAATTGTCTGATGTTACCTACTTTTCTATTTTATGAGAAATATAACTCTTACCCAAGTATGATAGCAAACTAAGTAGCTTAATCATAAACTTTTATATTAAAGCTTCAAATAACAGTGTATAAACATAGAAATCTGTTGCTTTCTCATTGTCCTTAAGGGCTTCTTAATAACATTTTACTGAGGATCAAATAATATAGTAGATGTGAACGAAACCTCTTAGGTTCTTATGTATACTTGTTTCACACAGTTCTTCTTGTTCTGTAGTCTTGTGAAACTAAATATACAAGGTGTCTACCCCTCACCCCTTTCCATGTACTCAATATACCCTAGTGGGATAGGAAAAGGTGAAAATTGAAACCAAATATGAATTTCTGGTCCATAGCAATTCTGAAATCCAGCTTGATAACTGTTGGAAGTTTCCTTGTTCGGTTCCTAGAGTCAGGGAATAATTCTACTTGGGTCTCTGCATCTTCCTCTGGGCTCTTAGTCTTGCCCTCTCATTCTTTTTTCATGAAAGGTGACATTTGTTTTCAACTGAGTAGGTGTCTCATGCTATTTATTACTAGTGGAGTTGTTTAGACAGAGCGAAATCCAACAGTCTCTCTTCACTCTGGTTTGCCATTCTATGAACTGTGAATGTCATTAGAGACACTCCACTAAACAAAAACATAACCATAAACCTCTCAGACATGAGCTCTTAGGCTTCACTTAAAAACTCTTTTGTGTGACTGACTACTCCTCTGAGGCACTACCATTGATCTTTCTGAAGGTTGACCCAAGATGTGATAGTAACACTCAGATACATCTACAGACCATGCCATTTTAGCAATGCCATGGAACTTATTTTTCTCAAAGATATTTCTTGAGTTTAGCATCATTTGTCAGTTGGAAAGGCTAAGAACTTTCAAAACCATTAAATTCTGGCTCTTTCTCTCAATGTCTTGCTCTCCTTTTTATTTTTCTCTCATTTTACATTTTAGTAGGAAAGAAACAGAGGAGGCAGGAGAACTGATGCAGCATTAGGTAAGTTGGTTGGAAATCTTCCTAGCTATTATATGGTCCCTTAGACACTTTTTCTACATTGCCAGTTCCTACAGGTGATAGAGTTGCTAAACTTTCTGCTGTTCTGTATTAAGGATTCTTTCCAATAACATATTGTTCATTTTTTTAAATTTAAATTTATTTAATTGGAGGCTAATTATTTACAATATTGTATTGGTTCTGCCATACATCAACATGAATCCACCATGGGCGTACACATGTTCCCAATCCTGAATCTCCTTCCCACCTCCCTCCCTGTATGATCCCTCCAGGTTTTCCCAGTGCACCAGCCGCAAGAATCATTTATCAAACCTGGGCTGGTGATTCCTTTCTTATATATTATACATGTTTCCTTGACATCCCCCAAATCATCCCACCCTCTCCCTCTTCCACAGAGACCAAAATACTGTTCTATACATCTGTGTGTCTCTTTTGCTGTCTCGCATACAGGGTTATCGTTACCATCTTTCTAAATTCCATATATATGTGTTAGTATACTGTATTGGTGTTTTTCTTTCTGGCTTACTTCACTCTGTATAACAGGCTCCAGTTTCATCCACCTCATTAGAACTGATTCAAATGTATTCTTTTTAATGGCTGAGTAATACTCCATTGTGTATATGTACCATGGCTTTCTTATCCATTCATCTACTGATGGACATCTAGGTTTCTTCCATGTCCTGGCTATTATAAACAGTGCTGCAATGAACATTGGGGCATGTCTCTTTCAATTCTGGTTTCCTCGGTGTGTATGCCCAGCAGCAGGATTGCTGGGTCATAAAGCAGTTCTATTTCCAGTTTTTTAAGGAATCTCCACATTGTTCTCCATAGTGGCTGTACTAGTTCGCATTCCCACCAACAGTATAAGAGGCTTCCCTTTTCTCCACACCCTCTCCAGCATTTATTGTTTGTAGACTTTTGGATAGCAGCCATTCTGACTGGCATGAAATGGTACCTCATTGTGATTTTGATTTGCATTTCTCTGATAATGAGTGATGTTGAGCATCTTTTCATGTTTTTGTTAACCATCTGTATGTCTTCTTTGGATAAATGTCTGTTTAGTTCTTTGGCCCATTTTTTTAATTGGGTCATTTATTTTTCTGAAATTGTACTACAGGAGTTGCTTATATAGTTTTGAGATTAGTTGTTTGTCAGTTGCTTCATTTGCTATTATTTTCTCCCATTCTGAAGGCTGTCTTTTCACCTTGCTTATAGTTTCCTTTGTTGTGCAGAAATTTTTAAGTTTAATTAGGTCTCATTTGTTTATTTTTGCTTTTTTTCCAATATTCTGGGAGGTGGGTCATAGAGGATCCTGCTGTGATTTATTTCAGAGAGTGTTTTGCCTGTGTTCTCCTCTAGGAGTTGTATAGTTTCTGGTCTTACGTTTCGATCTTTAATCCATTTTGAGTTTATTTTTGTGTATGGTGTTAGAAAGTGCTCTAGTTTCATTTTTTTACAAGTGGTTGACCAGTTTTCCCAGCACCACTTGTTAAAGAGATTGTCTTTTCTCCATTGTATATTCTTGCCTCCTTTGTCAAAGATAAGGTGTCCATAAGTGTGTGGATTTATCTCTGGGCTTTCTATTTTGTTCCATTGATCAATATTTCTGTCTTTGTGCCAGTACCATACTGTCTTGATGACTGTGGCTTTGTAGTAGAGCCTGAAGTCAGGCAGGTTGATTCCTCCAGTTCCATCCATTTTTTCTCAAGATTGCTTTGGCTATTCGAGGTTTTTTGTATTTCCATACAAATTGTGAAATTATTTGTTCTAACTCTGTGAAAAATACTGTTGGTAGCTTGATAGGAATTGCATTGAATCTATAGATTTTTTTTTTTAATTTTATTTTAACTGTAATTAGCCATGTCCTCAAAGTCCAGATTTAAACATCTCTTTGAGGGTAATTTGGCTTTTTCTAATTAGTTTCACAAAATCATTATTGCTTATAACTTTGCAGTTTCTGTAGATCAGAATCTGGTCACAGGTTGGTTGGCCTCCTCTGATGCAAGGTCTCTCATAAAGCTGTTATTGAGGTGCCAGACAGGGTTGCAGTCATAGCAAGGATCAACTTGGATAGGAGCCAAACACCCACATGGCTGGAAAGAGAAAAGGAAGATGATGTGGTCAAAATTCCTTGAGACTGTTCAAATAACAAACATTCTGTCAAACACAACTAATAGCATATTCTGACAAAGAGTCCTACTCTGTGGGTTGCTTTAGTGGGTTTGTTCATAAAATAATGAAGCCTGAATCTATGAATGCATATGTATACCTCCTAGGAAAATGTCACATAGGCTACAGAACTATCAGAATATGAAATACAAATGTTTTAAAATTGTTTTTTTATTACAAATTTAGTTTTCTTTTATTTTTTGTAGTACATCAAGGTTGTATGTTGTCACCCTGCTTATTTAACTTATATGCAGAGTACATCATGAGAAATGCTGGACTGGAAGAAGCACAAGCTGGAATCAAGATTGCCGGGAGAAATATCAATAACCTCAGATAGGCAGATGACACCACCCTAATGGCAGAAAGTGAAGAGGAACTAAAAAGCCTCTTGATGAAAGTGAAAGTGGAGAGTGAAAAAGTTGGCTTAAAGCTCAACATTCAGAAAACGAAGATCATGGCATCCAGTCCCATCACTTCATGGGAAATAGATGGGGAAACAGTGGAAACAGTGTCAGACTTTATTTTTTGGGGCTCCAAAATCACTACAGATGGTGACTGCAGCCATGAAATTAAAAGACACTTACTCCTTGGAAGGAAAGTTATGACCAACCTAGATAGCATATTCAAAAACAGAGACATTACTTTGCCAACAAAGGTTCGTCTAGTCAAGGCTATGGTTTTTCCTGTGGTCATGTATGGATGTGAGAGTTGGACTGTGAAGAAGGCTGAGCACCGAAGAATTGATGCTTTTGAACTGTGGTGTTGGAGAAGACTCTTGAGAGTCCCTTGGACTGCAAGGAGATCCAACCAGTCCTTTCTGAAGGAGATCAGCCCTGGGATTTCTTTGGAAGGAATGATGCTAAAGCTGAAACTCCAGTACTTTGGCCACCTCATGCGAAGAGTTGGCTCATTGGAAAAGACCCTGATGCTGGGAGGGATTGGGGGCAGGAGGAGAAGGGGACGACAGAGGATGAAATGGCTGGATGGCATCACTGACTCGATGGACATGAGTCTCAGTGAACTCCCGGAGTTGGTTATGGACAGGGAGGCCTTGCGTGCTGTGATTCATGGGGTCGCAAAGAGTCGGAGATGACTGAGCGACTGAACTGAACTCTGTTTTTAACAAGCATACATTGCTTAGAGCTTTCACGTGTTAGTCTGTGCCAGAGACAGCTGTATAGGGACTAAAGAAAGGTCAGGAAACAGCACTGCTATCTTCCTGCTTCTCTTGTGCATCATGATTATTTGTACTCTTTACTAAATAATTACTAAGATCTCTGATGTTTTTAAATGGTTATTTGATAATCCAGTTCATCTCAGAAACAATCTAAAGAAAAATAAAACATGTATAAAGATGTAATGAATTAAAATCGCCAAGTAATAATCTAATTAGAGGTGTTCTTGGGAACAAGATATTAAAGCTACTTTTCAACATTTTGTATGGATATTTTCAATGTGTGTATGTGTGTTCTTTTTTTTTAATTTAAATTTATTTATTTTAATTGGAGGCTAATTACTTTACAATATTGTATTGGTTCTGCCACACATCAACATGAATCTGCCCCTGGCATACACGTATGTGTGTTCCTAAAAAATATGTAAAGAGTATTTGATACAGAAACTTAAATTTTTCTGGTTAGGGAGGAGGGAGGAGGGTTCAGGATGGGGAACACATGTATACCTGTAGTGGATTCATTTTGATGTATGGCAAAACCAATACAATATTGTAAAGTTAAAAAACAAAATAATATAAAAATAAAAAAATAAAAATAAAGGCAAGTTTAAAAATTGAGAGAAAATGTTTGTATACAAGCAATCCTTAAAACCTATGAACTTTTATTTATTTATTTATTTATTTTTAACTTTACAATATTGTATTGGTTTTGCCATATATCAAAATGAATCCACCACAGGTATACATGTGTTCTCCATCCTGAACCCTCCTCCCTCCTCCCTCCCCATACCATCCCTCTGGGTCGTCCCAGTGCACCAGCCCCAAGCATCCAGTATGATAATGTCCCAGATAGAAAATTGAAAGAGGAAAAAAAGAAACAGCAAATGTGATCAAAAACTGAAATGGAAAAAAAAGGAAAAACAATAGGTCAAAACACAAGTCTAAGTAATATACTAAAAAAAGTATACTATTTTTACCTATCAAAATATCAAAGACTTTTCCCTGCCAGATAATGTCCAGTATTTTCTGGGATAAAAGTGAGCTAATTTTATATCTATAGGGAAATTTTGTGTTATAAACTTTTAAAAGACTTCTGTGTCTTGAACAGATATTTTCAATTCTGTGGATTGAGAATGATATTCTGAAATGTAGACAGATACATGTAGAAAAATGTTTTCAACAATACATAATATGAGACACTGATGTATAGAACAGCCTTTTGGACTCTGTGGGAGAGGGAGAGGGTGGGATGATTTGGGAGAATGGCATTGAAACATGTATAATATCATATATGAAACGAGTCACCAGTCCAGGTTCGATGCACGATACTGGATGCTTGGGGCTGGTGCACTGTGACAACCCAGAGGGATGATATGGGGAGGGAGGAGGGTTCAGGATGGGGAACACGTGTATACCTGTGGCAGATTCATTTTGATATATGGCAAAACCAATACAATATTGTAAAGTTAAAAAATAAAATAAAATAAATTAAAAATATATATATAACTGTCCAAAAATAAGAGAATGTTTTCATAAATTATTACAAAGTCATGGAGTCCAAAGGATTTAATGATTTATAATTATATTATAGATAACAATAATAATTACTATTTACTAATGATAGCTAATAGACCTATGTGTTTCTTAAGTGTCAGATGCTATTTCCATACACATATTGATGTAATTTTGTGTATGTATAAGAAGTCAACTGTATAAGTAGTAGTTATTTCTAGGTTATTGACTATGGCCCACTTTTATCTCTTTTACATTTTTTTGTGTTTAAAGCTTTTCTGAGGTAAGTTTTTTAAATTTAATAATCACAAAACTAAATGGAACTAAAGTGCATTCCATCTCACAGTGATTAAGCAATTGGTTCAAGGATGTTAAATCAGTCTCTAGACTATATGTTTTGTATATTCCCTACTCCTTGCCTTCAAGTTGAATGTCATGAGTTTAGAAGAAAAAAATACATATGTACTTGCTACGTAAGTATTTGAAAAGCATGGATTGTTTTTTTGGAACACATCTGGACACTCCAGTAATGGTTTACTGGTAATGATAGCACGGTATTCCATGAACCCAAGGATTTATCCTTCACACTGTGCAAAGGTCAGGGCTGGTGCTATGACACAAAGATGGATAAATGAGTGCTCCCAGGAAGAAAGAGAAGCTCATCACTCACCTTCTAAGCTACTCTCTCAGAGTTCATTGCTCCCAGGCAGGATTCAGAACAAACGTCCATATTTATTTGGCCTCAAAAGAAAGAGATCAAACTTCATGCTCCTTACAAAACTTTCTTGCAAAACACTCTTAAGGAAAAGCAAACAAGCTAACAAAAAAGCTAAGAAGTATAAACAAGAGAAAACTATCTCTGGCTAAAATTTTAACTAAGTTCCAATATGTGCAATCATATTATAATCAAACATCTATTTATCTTATGCCATTAACTCCAAAAGTTACTCATTAAGTGAGAAACATCTTTCATCCATTTTCATTCTACACCAGTGTTAGGCAAAGACGATTTAGGTCTTACTTCAGAGAAATAAGCTTCTAAACCAATAAACCTGAAGAGATTAGGTCCTGCCCTCAGAAAGGTTAAATCTGGCCAGTTTTTAATAAAAGGGAAACCAGTATTTCCAATATTAGTGGCAAAGCTACCTCTGTGCATGGTGGTTGGACTAGATAACTTTGGAAAGACTCTAATCTTTTTCTTTCTGGGAGCCTACGATTTGATGACACTTCACCTTCCATCTAACCCCTATTTCCTCCTATTTGATTCATGATCCATTTAGGAGAATCTGCAGGACCAGGGTCTATATTGCTCAGCAGTGACAACAGTACCTTTTAAAAAATAATGAAACAATGTCCAAAACCAAGTGGTCATTAGCATTTCTTCTAATAATGAATACATCTTCCTTAATATAAAATATTCGGCAATTTTAAGTATGGCACAGGTCATGTGATTACATTAGGTTTTTTAGGTTATGGTCAGAACAAAGAGGAGTTCCCCAAAAAAATTACACTGAATTTAACTTAGAACTCAAGTACCAGAATGCTACATATTGGAAATTCCATATGCATAATTAGTATTCTCCTCAGTTAAATAGCAATAGATTATTTAATTCAACATGAAGCACACTCTAGGGTAATCAGACATTGGCGTTTTAAATAATTTGTTTGTTACCATGTCTCTTCACTTGCATTTTAAGTATTAATCATGAGAGTTTGTAAAACAAACATGGAACATTGAAGAGGGCAATTCATTTGCTGAAGCAACTTCAAAAGTGGAAAAGGAAGGAAAAATTGGGGCATTCGGTTTTTTGCCTATAATTGCATTTCTCACTACAGCCTTAATTAAAGCAGTTGAATCATTTCAGCTTCTACTTATTCCTTCTCCAACACGATTAGTTTTTATTACCATGAGCAAACTCATTATCACTTGCTTTAACTTTGTTTTAACTTTATTGATTTAATTACATGAATTTGCAATGGTAAACATGCAGCTTTAATGCATTAATTTCATATTTTTATCTTCAAAAACACTCTTAGAATATAGGGAGCAAGTTCAAATAGTTTTCTTCTGAAAGTTCAGTTCAGTTCAGCAACCCCATGAACCTCAGTATGCCAGTTCTCCCTGTCCATCACCAACTTCCAGAGTTTACCAAAACTCATGTCCATTGAGTTGATAATGCCATTTAACCATCTCATCCTCTATCATCCCCTTTTCTTCCTGCCCTCAATCTTTCCCAACATCAGGGTCTTTTCAAATGAGTCAGCTCTTCGCATCAGATGGCCAAAATTTTGGGGTTTCAGCTTCAACATGAATCCTTCCAATGAAGACCCAGGACTGATTTCCTTTAAGATGGACTGGTTGGATCTCCTTGTAGTCCAAGGGACTCTCAAGAGTCTTCTCCAACACCACAGTTCAAAAGCATCAATTCTGCACTCAGCTTTCTTTATAGTCCAACTCTCACATTCATACATTACTACTGGAAAAATCATAGGCTTGACTAGACTGACCTTTGTTGACAAAGTAATGTCTCTGCTTTTTAATATGCTGTCATCTTAAATAGGTGAAGTAATGTGCCATTTTTTTACATCAAATGATAATTACTGAAAGGAAGCATCACAGAAAGAGGTTTTTCTAATTGATTATTGTTAATGATCTGGAAATTAAAGGAGATACCTATTTGGATTTTTATATTTATAGTATACAACACTAAATCAGTATTTATATCACATTGTACAAATGTCCACAGGTTTATGTGAATAATGTTCATAAAATGAAGAAAGATCAACAGATTTGAAAGGTTCAGCCAAGAGCAGCCTATCAGTAAAAATCCTATAATCAGCATTTTTCTCCAAGGCCAGCACCAACGCAGAACAGAAAATATTGAAAAAGAAGTAAATACAATAAAATGATTTAAGTAAAGTCCTTGGTTATTTTAGGGCTACTAAATCCTTCCATCACTCCTGCAGATTTTTTGCTTTCCCCCTTTAAATCTATCTACCTTTCCCATTTAGTAAAATCCTAATTTCTATCACCTTAGGTTGTTTGGCTGTTCTCAGAATTTATGTAAATGGAATCATATGTTATGTAGAGAAGATAATTTTTTGAATACTTTTTCATTACAGTTTATTGCAAGATATTAAATATGTATAGTTCCCTGAGCTATACAAAATGTTCTTATTGTTTATCTATTTTATGTATCATAGTGTGCCTCTGAGAAGAGAAACTTTAAAATCCATTTTTTTTTGCAAGGCAATATGAACACCTCATTAAATCAACATTAAGTTTGAGTGTGATGCCCAGAAATATTCTTTTGTTAAGAATAATTATCAATGGGAAGAAGAACTATTTCTTCTCTTTCAAATGTTTAAACCACATTGACATCTTATAAAAACAATTTCATCATTTAAATTCTCCAAGAATTTAAGACCATATAACTACAGGTTTTAAGTAATCAAGCTCATCCAAATATTTCTAATTAACAATATCCTTATGGATTAGTTTACTTGACAGCAAGGGTCATCTATAAAACAAAATTCTTAAACAATCTTCCAGATCACTCTATACCTAAAACATGGTGTTTTCCATACATGATTGAAAGTTGAGAAGATAGCACTTACTTCATAGTTAACTTTAGCCAAGGATTTCAAAAGCCATTGGAAAGACTTTACTGTGATAAAAACTAGTTTGTTTCTATTAACTACCTCTCTCAGAGGACCAAAATATTAGGCCACTGAATCTTAGTACTATTCAGAAAGCACTTTGAATCTCTTGCTAGTGGATTCATCATAGTCCTTTTTTTTTTTTTTTTTTTCATTTTAGTTTCCCCAGAACTTCCCACGGAACTCTATCTACTGAAGGGAATAAGTATATAGATGTTATAAGAGAAACATACTAGTACAGTGGGTTCCTGCAAATCGCAACACTGTCTGAGAGGAAGTAGTATAAAATTATGGGTGGGAGAACCAGTGGTTACATAAACAGAAGACCATATAGGATCTAAATCTAAATCGAAGATTAGAAGTTGCAGAGAGACTAGATGGATTTTCTAAGCACCGTGTCAATACTTGTTCACAATTATAACAAATGTATTAATTTCATATTGGCAACAGGGGAAAAATGGGTGTGGGAATATATGAAAACGCTCCATACAATTGTCTTTTGTAAACCTAAAAATGTTTTAAAATAAAATATTTATTAAGAAAGTTTTTAAAATAGCAGTAAAAATAAGATGGAATTAACAACAAATTTCATATTGCAGAGGAAAAGTTCAGTGACCATGAAAACGTGAAGTCGAAACTTTCCACAGTGAAACACAGAGAAAAAGAAGAATCCAACAAACAAGAACATCAATGACCTATTGGACAAATCAAGTGGCGTGAAATACATTGGATTAAACCAACCAAAGGAATGAGAAAAGCAGGACTGGAAACAAGAAAAAAAAAATTGAAGGATAAGAGAAAAACATTTAAACTAAAACCCTAGATATCTGAGAACCTCAACAAATTCAAAGCACAAATACATAAGGAAAACTACACCAAGGCTTTTCCTAGTCTAGTTGCTCAGAAATAGTGATGGAAATAATAGCTTCAAAGCAGCCGAGGAAAAAAAGACACATTCCATGCAAGGAAAAAAGATAAGGGTGACTGTAGATTCTTCAGGGCAAGTGAGAAGATAATGAAACAACTTATTTAAAATAGTAGAAGAAATATAACATTGCACAAGTTCCATTGCTACAATAACAAATCTCCATGCAGTGACTAAAAACAACAGGGAAGTTTTATCTTACATTTCTGGAGATAGGAAGCCTGAACTCCAGAGAGAAGAAATACAGCTCCACCCACCAGAACACCGACACAAGCTTCCCTAACCAGGAAACCTTGACAAGCCACCTGTACAACCCCACACACGGCGAGGAAACGCCACAATAAAGAGAACTCCACAAACTGCCAGAATACAGAAAGGACACCCCAAACTCAGCAATATAAACAAGATGAAGAGACAGAGGAATACCCAGCAGATAAAGGAACAGGATAAATGCCCACCAAACCAAACAAAAGAGGAAGAGATAGGGAATCTACCTGATAAAGAATTCCGAATAATGATAGTGAAATTGATCCAAAATCTTGAAATCAAAATGGAGTCACAGATTAATAGCCTGGAGACAAGGATTGAGAAGATGCAAGAAAGGTTTAACAAGGACCTAGAAGAAATAAAAAAGAGTGAATATATAATGAATAATGCAATAAGTGAAATTAAAAACACTCTGGAGGCAACAAATAGTAGAATAACAGAGGCAGAAGATAGGATTAGTGAATTAGAAGATAGACTGGTAGAAATAAATGAATCAGAGAGGATAAAAGAAAAGCGAATTAAAAGAAATGAGGACAATCTCAGAGACCTCCAGGACAATATTAAATGCTACAACATTTGAATCATAGGGGTCCCAGAAGAAGAAGACAAAAAGAAAGACCATGAGAAAATACTTGAGGAGATAATAGTTGAAAACTTCCCTAAAATGGGGAAGGAAATAATCAACCAAGTCCAAGAAACCCAGAGAGTCCCAAACAGGATAAATCCAAGGCGAAACACCCCAACACACATATGAATCAAATTAACAAAGATCAAACACAAAGAACAAATATTAAAAGCAGCAAGGGAAAAACAACAAATAACACACAAGGGAATACCCATAAGGATAACAGCTGATCTTTCAATAGAAACTCTTCAAGCCAGGAGGGAATGGCAAGACATACTTAAAATGATGAAATAAAATAACCTACAGCCCAGATTATTGTACCCAGCAAGGATCTCATTCAAGTATGAAGGAGAAATCAAAAGCTTTCAGACAAGCAAAAGCTGAGAGAATTCTGCACCACCAAACCAGCTCTCCAACAAATACTAAAGGATATTCTCTAGACAGGAAACACAAAAACGGTGTATAAATTCGAACCCCAAACAATAAAGTAAATGGCAACGGGATCATTCTTATCAGTAATTACCTTAAACGTAAATGGGTTGAATGCCCCAACCAAAAGACAAAGACTGGCTGAATGGATACAAAAACAAGACCGCTACAAATGTTGTCTACAAGAGACCCACCTCAAAACAGGGGACACGTACAGACTGAAAGTGAAGGGCTGGAAAAAGATTCTCCATGCAAATAGGGACCAAAAGAAAGCAGGAGTAGCAATACTCATATCAGATAAAATAGACTTTAAAACAAAGGCTGTGAAAAGAGACAAAGATGGTCACTACATAATGATCAAAGGACCAATCCAAGAAGAAGATATAACAATTATAAATATATATGCACCCAACACGGGAGCACTACAGTATGTAAGACAAATGCTAACAAGTATGAAAGGGGAAATTAACAATAACACAATAATAGTGGGAGACATTAATACTCCACTCACACCTATGGAGAGATCAACTAAACAGAAAATTAACAAGGAAACACAAACTTTAAACGATACAATAGACCAGTTAGACCTAATTGGTATCTATAGGACATTTCATCCCCAAACAATGAATTTCACCTTTTTCTCAGGCGCACATGGAACCTTCTCCAGGATAGATCACATCCTGGGATATAAATCTAGCCTTGGTAAATTCAAAAAAATAGAAATCATTCCAAGCATCTTTTCTGACCACAATGCGGTAAGATTAGATCTCAATTACAAGAGAAAAACTATTAAAAATTCCAACATATGGAGGCTGAAAAACACGCTGCTGAATAACCAACAAATCACAGAATAAATCAAAAAAGAAATCAAAATTTGCATAGAAACAAATGAAAATGAAAACACAACCCAAAACCTGTGGGACACTGTAAAAGCAGTCCTAGGGGAAACTTCATAGCAATACAGGCATACCTCAAGAAACAAGAAAAAAGTCAAATAAATAACCTAACTCTACACCTAAAGCAACTAGAAAAGGAAGAAATGAAGAACCCCAGGGTTAGTAGAAGGAAAGAAATCTTAAAAATTAGGGCAGAAAAAAATGCAAAAGAAACAAAAGAGACCATAGCAAAAATCAACAAAGCCAAAAGCTGGTTCTTTGAAAGGATAAATAAAATTGACAAACCATTAGCCAGACTCATCAAGAAACAAAGGGAGAAAAATCAAATCAATAAAATTAGAAATGAAAATGGAGAGATCACAACAGACAACACAGAAATACAAAGGATCATAAGAGACTACTATCAACAATTATATGCCAATAAAATGGACAACGTGGAGGAAATGGACAAATTCTTAGAAAAGTACAACTTTCCAAAACTGGACCAGGAAGAAATAGAAAATCTTAACAGACCCATCACAAGCACGGAAATTGAAACTGTAATCAAAAATCTTCCAGCAAACAAAAGCCCAGGTCCAGATGGCTTCACAGCTGAATTCTACCAAAAATTTAGAGAAGAGCTAACACCTATCCTGCTCAAACTCTTCCAGAAAATTGCAGAGGAAGGTAAACTTCAAACTCATTCTATGAGGCCACCATCACCCTAATACCAAAACCTGACAAAGATCCCACAAAAAAAGAAAACTACAGGCCAATATCACTGATGAACATAGATGCAAAAATCCTTAACAAAATTCTAGCAATCAGAATCCAACAACACATTAAAAAGATCATACACCATGACCAAGTGGGCTTTATCCCAGGGATGCAAGGATTCTTCAATATCCACAAATCAATCAATGTAATACACCACATTAACAAATTGAAAAATAAAAGCCATATGATTATCTCAATAGATGCAGAGAAAGCCTTTGACAAAATTCAACATCCATTTATGATCAAAACTCTCCAGAAAGCAGGAATAGAAGGAACATACCTCAACATAGTAAAAGCTATATATGACAAACCCACAGCAAACATTATCCTCAATGGTGAAAAATTGAAAGCATTTCCTCTAAAGTCAGGAACAAGACAAGGGTGCCCACTTTCACCATTACTATTCAACATAGTTTTGGAAGTTCTGACCACAGCAATCAGAGCAGAAAAAGAAATAAAAAGAATCCAAATTGGAAAATAAGAAGTAAAGCTCTCACTGTTTGCAGATGACATGATCCTCTACATAGAAAACCCTAAAGACTCCACCAGAAAATTACTAGAACTAACCAATGACTATAGTAAAGTTGCAGGATATAAAATCAACACACAGAAATCCCTTGCATTCCTATACACTAATAATGAGAAAACAGAAAGAGAAATTAAGGAAACAATTCCATTCACCATTGCAACAGAAAGAATAAAATACTTAGGAATATATCTACCTAAAGAAACTAAAGACCTATATATAGAAAACTATAAAACACTGGTGAAAGAAATCAAAGAGGACACTAACAGATGGAGAAATATACCACGCTCATGGATTGGAAGAATCAATATAGTGAAAATGAGTATACTACCCAAAGCAATCTATAGATTCAATGCAATCCCTATCAAGCTACCAACGGTATTCTTCACAGAGCTAGAACAAATAATTTCACAATTTGTATGGAAATACAAAAAACCTCGAATAGCCAAAGCGATCTTGAGAAAAATGGATGGAACTGGAGAAATCAACCTACCTGACTTCAGGCTCTACTACAAAGCCACAGTTATCAAGACAGTATGGTACTGGCACAAAGACAGAAATATAGATCAATGGAACAAAATAGAAAGCCCAGAGATAAATCCACACACATATGGACACCTTATTTTTGACAAAGGAGGCAAGAATATACAATGGATTAAAGACAATCTCTTTAACAAGTGGTGCTGGGAAATCTGGTCAACCACTTGTAAAAGAATGAAACTAGAACACTTTCTAACACCATACACAAAAATAAACTCAAAATGGATTAAAGATCTAAACATAAGACCAGAAACTATAAAACTCCTAGAAGAGAATATAGACAAAACACTCTCTGACATACATCACAGCAGGATCCTCTATGACCCACCTCCTAGAATATTGGAAATAAAAGCAAAAATAAACAAATGGGACCTAATTAACCTTAAAAGCTTCTGCACATCAAAGGAAACTATTAGCAAGGTGAAAAGGCAGCCTTCAGAATGGGAGAAAATAATAGCAAATGAAGCAACTGACAAACAACTAATCTCAAAAACATACAAGCAACTCCTACAGCTCAACTCCAGAAAAATAAATGACCCAATCAAAAAATGGGCCAAAGAACTAAATAGACATTTCTCCAAAGAAGACATACAGACGGCTAACAAACACATGAAAAGATGCTCAACATCACTGATTATCAGAGAAATGCAAATCAAAACCACTATGAGGTACCATTTCACACCAGTCAGGATGGCTGCAATCCAAAAGTCTACAAGTAATAAATGCTGGAGAGGGTGTGGAGAAAAGGGAACCCTCTTACTCTGTTGGTGGGAATGCAAACTAGTACAGCCACTATGGAGAACAGTGTGGAGATTCCTTAAAAAACTGGAAATAGAACTGCCTTATGATCCAGCAATCCCACTGCTGGGCATACACACTGAGGAAACCAAAAGGGAAAGAGACACTTGTACCCCAATGTTCATCACAGCACTGTTTATAATAGCCAGGACATGGAAGCAACCTAGATGTCCATCAGCAGATGAATGGATAAGAAAGCCATGGTACATATACACAATGGATTATTACTCAGCCATTAAAAAGAATTCATTTGAATCAGTTCTAATGAGGTGGATGAAACTGGAGCCTATTATACAGAGTGAAGTAAGCCAGAAAGAAAAACACCAATATAATATACTAACACATATATATGGAATTTAGAAAGATGGTAACAATAACCCTGTATACGAGACAGCAAAAGAAACACTGATGTATAGAACAGTCTTATGGACTCTGTTGCAGAGGGAGAGGGTGGGGAGATTTGGGAGAATGGCATTGAAACATGTATAATATGTATGAAACGAGTTGCCAGTCCAGGTTCGATGCACGATACTGGATGCTTGGGGCTAGTGCACTGGGACGACGGAGAGGGATGGTATGGGGAGGGAAGAGGGAGGAGGGTTCAGGATGGGGAACACATGTATACCTGTGGCGGATTCATTTTGATATTTGGCAAAACTAATACAATCTGTAAAGTTTAAAAATAAAATAAAATTAAAAAAAATAAAAATAAAATAAAAAATGGATTTCATCTAAAAAAAATTAAAAATAAATAAATAAATAAAATTAAAAAAAAAAGAAGCCTGAACTCAGTTTCACTGGGCTAAAATGTATCCCTTCCAGGAAGTCTAAAGAGAATTCATTCCTTCCCTTCTACTTCTAGGTCACCTGCCTCCCCAGAACTCATGGTCCCTCCCTTCAGCTGCCAAATCTTCAGCTTAGAATCTTCCCTTCTCCCTGATATTATTGCTTCTGTTCTTACATATTTTCTCTTTCATCAGAACACTTTGATTACATTAGGCCCATCTACAGAATCCAACAAAAATATCCCCATCTCAAAATCCTTTGACCTTTCTCTTGAGAAACCTGTATGCAGGTCAGGAAGCAACAGTTAAAACTGGACATTGAACAACAGACTGGTTCCAAATAGGAAAAGGGGTACATCAAGGCTGTATATTGTCACCCTGCTTATTGAACTTATATGCAGAGTACATCATGAGAAACGCTGGACTGGAAGAAGCACAAGCTGGAATCAAGATTGCCGGGAGAAATATCAATCACCTCAGATATGCAGATGACACCACCCTTAGAGCAGAAAGTGAAGAATAATTAAAGGGCCTCTTGATGACAGTGAAAGAGGAGAGTGAAAAAGTTGGCTTAAAGCTCAACATTCAGAAAACAAAGATCATGGCATCCGGTCCCATCACTTCATGGCAAATAGATAGGGAAACAGTGGAAACAGTAACTGACTTTATTTTTCAGGGCTCCAAAATCACTGCAGATGGTGATTGCAGCCATGAAATTAAGAAATGCTTACTCCTTGGAAGGAAAGTTATGACCCAACTTAGGTAGTATATTAAAAAGCAGAGGCATCACTTTGCCAACAAAGGTCTGTCTAGTCAAGGTTATGGTTTTTCCAGAGAACGCTAAGCACCAAAGAATTGATGCTTTTGAACTGTGGTGTTGAAGAAGACTCTTAAGATTCTCTCGGACTGCAAGGAGATCCAACCAGTCCATCTTAAAGGAGATCGGTCCTGGGTGTTCATTGAAACTGAAATTCCAATACTTTGGCCACCTGATTCAAAGAGCTGACTCTTTTGAAAAGACCCTGATGTTGGGAAAGATTGAAGGCAGGAGGAGAAGGGGACGACAGAGGATGAGATGGTTGGATGGCATCACCGACTCAATGGACATGGGTTTGGGTGGACTCCGGAAGTTGGTGATGGACAGGGAGGCCTGGCGTGCTGTGGTTCATGGGGTCTCAAAGAGTTAGACAGACTGAGTGACTGAACTGAACTAAATTGAACTGGATCACAATTACACAGTTCTTTTTACATCCAAGTCAAGGCATCCACAGGTTCTGGGGACTAGGTCACAGATATCTTTGAGATAAGGACATATTTAACCTTCTATTTTTGTCAACATAAAATTCCATATATAACATAAATACCTCTCAGAAAAAGGCAAATAAAGACATTTTCAGACTTAAAAATGCTGAAAGGATTAATCACAAGCAAACTTACACAACAGGAAATGGTAAAGCAAGTCCTTCACACAGAAGAAAAAATGATTCCTCATGGAATGTATGATTCTTTATTTACCTAGCATTCTAGCAAAAGTTCTTTAGACACACTTATGGCATATATACCAGAAATGATTCATGTTGATTATATTAACCAATTAGTAGTATCAAGTTTTTCAAATTCACTGTAATAAGTAGAGCTAATTTTTGCTTGTGCTCACAAAATCCCAGACAGACCATTAGTGACAAAGGGAAGTATAAGTTCTCATTAACATTCAGAAGGCCAGAGATGGGTTAGAGTAAAAATAGAGAAATTAACAAAAATTTAAGAAATTAGCAAAAAAATACCCTCAAAAACCAGATGTTCAAAAATGTTTGGTATTGCAAGTAGAATTCAGCTTTAAAATATAAATTTTTAAATTTTATTTATTTATGAATTTTCTCAGGGAATGTGTCTATGGTTACAAAATGTCTAGTTCTAATATGAACCAACCAGGTGCTCTTCAGAAAGCAACGTGAATTTCTCTTATTCATGAATTTCTACCATTCATAGAAAGGATTAGATTGCTTGATTTCATAAATCCTTCCAATTTGAGGTTTTGTTTTTGTTTCTCTTTCTTGTTGTTGTGTAGCCCACTAGTGGTTAGCTAGTTTGCTTAAAGAGGTTGGTTCAATAATGTAAAAACTTTCATGTTCAAAGTCATACATGAACTTATCTGCATGAGGAAAATCTACTTTTATTAGCTTAATTACTAATACACAATTTGTAAAACACCATAGTCATACAGGTAGACCAGTTCATATATTCAGTCCTGTATCTTGCATCTGTTCATGAAAATCATGGAATTGCCTGTTGAGGATAGAAAGAGTCACATAAGAGTGATTGGAGTGTGAGTAAGAAGACAACTGATAAGATGCTCAAAATGTATTTTAGGTTTATTATTTAAGATTTCTTAGAAGAGTTGACTCATTTGAAAAGACCCCAATGCTGGGAAAAATTGAGGGCAGGAGGAGAAGAGGACAACAGAGGATAAGATGGTTGGATGGCACTACCGACTCAATGGACATGGATTTGGGTGAACTCTGGTAGTTGGTGATGGACAGGGAGGTCTGGTGTGCTGCAGTTCATGGGGTCACAAAGAGTCAGACACTGAGCGACTGAACTGAACTGAACTGAAGAAGATGGCAGGGTAGAAGGATGTGCATTCATCTCCTCCTGCAAGAACATCAAAATTGCAACCAGCTGTTGGACAACCAGCAACAGGAAGATGCTGGAACCCACCAGAAAAAGATATCCCATGTCAAAAGACAAAGAAGAAGCCACAGTGAGAAACTAGGAGGGACACAATCATGATAAAATCAAATACCATAGCTGCCGAGTGTGTGACCCACAAACTGGAAAACAATAATACCAAAGAAGTTCTCCCACTGTTGTGAAGGTTCTGAATCCCATGTCAGGCTCTCCAGCCCAGGGATCTGACAAAGGGGTTGAGAATCCCTAGGGAATCTGGCCTTGAAGGCCAGAGAGATTTGACTATAGGATTTCCATAGGACTAAGGGAAATAGAGATTCTAGTCTTGGAGGGCACAAACAAAATCTTGAGTGCACTAAGACCCAGAGAAAAGGAGCAGTGACCCACAGGAGACAGAACCAAAACTACCTGCTAGTAGTGGAGGATTTCCTGTGGAGGCATGGGTGGGCAGGTGCTTAACACAGGGGCAGGGGCACTGGAAGCATCAGGCCAGGAAGATACCTCTTGCCATAAACCCCCTTGGAGTTCACCATTAACCTTAGAGCCTTTGAAAGCATCACTATGAACAAAGGTAGTGAAGGTGATGGAATTCCAGTTGAGCTATTTCAAATCCTGAAAGATGATGCTGCACTCAATATGCCAGCAAATTTGGAAAACTCAGCAGTGGCCACAGGACTGGAAAAGGTCTGTTTTCATTCTAATCTCAAAGAAAGGCAATGCCAAAGAATGCTCAAACTACCACACAATTGCACTCATCTCACACGCCAGTAAAGTAACGCTCAAAATTCTCCAAGCCAGGCTTCAGCAATATGTGAACCGTGAACTTCCTGATGTTCAAGCTGGTTTTAGAAAAGGCAGAGGAACCAGATATCAAATTGCCAACATCCGTTGGATCATGGTAAAAGCAAGAGAGTTCCAGAAGAACACCTATTTCTGCTCTATTGACTATGCCAAAGCCTTTGACTATGTGGATCACAATGAACTGTGGAAAATTCTGAAAGAGATGGGAATACCAGACCACCTGACCTGCCTCTTGAGAAACCTGTATGCAGGTCAGGAAGCAACAATTAGAACTGGGCATGGAACAACACACTGTTTCCAAATAGGAAAAGGAGTTCATCAAGGCTGTATATTGTTACCCTGCTTATTTAACTTACATGCAGAGCACATCATGAGAAACGCTGGACTGGAAGAAGCACAAGCTGGAATCAAGATTGCCGGGAGAAATATCAATAACCTCAGATATGTAAATGGCGCCACCCTTATGGCAGAAAGTGAAGAGGAACTAAAAAGCCTCTTGATGAAGGTGAAAGAGGAGAGTGAAAAAGTTGGCTTAAAGCTCAACCTTCAGAAAACGAAGATCATGGCATCTGGTCCCATCACTTCATGGGAAATAGATGGGGAACAGTGGAAACAGTGTCAGACTTTATTTTTCTGGGCTCCAAAATCACTGCAGATGGTGACTGCAGCCACAAAATTAAAAGACGCTTACTCCTTGGAAAGAAAGTTATGACCAACCTAGATAGCATATTCAAAAGCAGAGACATTACTTTGCCAACAAAGGTCTGTCTAGTCAAGGCTATGGTTTTTCCTGTGGTCATGTATGGATGTGAGAGTTGGACTGTGAAGAAGGCTGAGCACCGAAGAATTGATGCTTTTGAACTGTGGTGTTGGAGAAGACTCTTGAGAGTCCCTTGGACTGCAAGGAGATCCAACCAGTCCATTCTGAAGGGGATCAGCCCTGGGATTTCTTTGGAGGGAATGATGCTGAAGCTGAAACTCCAGTACTTTGGCCACCTCATGTGAAGAGTTGACTCATTGGAAAAGACTCTGATGCTGGGAGGGATTGGGGGCAGGAGGAGAAGGGGACGACAGAGGATGATATGGCTGGATGGCATCACTGACTCGATGGACGTGAGTCTGAGTGAACTCTGGGAGTTGGTGATGGACAGGGAGGCCTAGCATGCTGATTCATGGGGTCACAAAGAGTCAGACACGACTGAGGGACTGAACTGAACTGAACTGAGAGCCTATAGTTCCCAGGCTGGATCTCCTCAGGCCTAACAACTACCAGGGAGGGAGTGCAACTCCAACCATCCCCAGATAATTGGATTAAAACCTTACTGAGTAAGGCCCTGCCTCACAGAGCAAGATCCAGTTTTTCCCACTGCCAATCCCTCCCATTGGAAAGCTTACACAAGCCTCTTAGCTGCCTCCATCAGAAGGCAGACAGAAGAAACAAGAAGAAGCACAGTTGTACAGTGGCTAAAACAAAACCCATATTACAGAAAGTTACTCATGATGAAAAAGCAGAAAGTTATGTCCCAAATGAAGGGACAAGATAAAACCTCAGAAAAACAACTAAATAAAGTAGAGACAGGTAAACTTCCAGAAAATGAATTCAGAATTATGATAGTGAAGATGATCCAGGATCTCAGAAAAACAAAGGAGAAAATGCTAGAATGTTTGCCAAAGACATACAAGAACTATAGAACAAGCAACAGAGATGAATAATACCCTAGAAGTAATCAATAGAGAAATAACTCAAGAATTAGAACAAAAGACCTGGAGGATATAATGTTGGAAATCACTGCTGCAGAGCAGAACATAGAAGAAAGAATGAAAAGAAGTGAGACAGCCTAAGAGACCTCTGGGACAACATTAAATGCACCAACATTAGCATTATAGGGGTCCCAGAAGGAGAATATAGAGAGAAAGGACCTGAGAAAATATTTGAAGACATAATAACTGAAAACTTGCCAGACATGGGAAAGGAAACAGTCAATCAAGTACAGGAAACACAGAGAGTCCCAGGCAGGATAAACACAAGAAGGAACACTTCAGGACACATAGTAATCAAGTTGACAAAAATCAAGGCAGAGATAAAATATTAAAAGCAACAAGGAAAAAATGACAAAGAACATACAAGGGAACTCCCATCAGGCTATCAGCTGATTTCCTAGCAGAAATTCTACAAGCCAGAAGGCAATGGCACAGTATATTTGCACATAGAACCTACAATCAAGACTACTCTACGCGCAAGACTCTTTTTCAGATTTGATGGAGAAATCTAAAGCTTTCCAGACAAGCAAAAGTTAAGAGAATTCAGCACCACCAAACCAGCTTAGCATTTGTTGTAAATACTAAAGGAACTTCTCTAGGCAGGAAACACAAGAGAAGGAAAAGACCTATAAAAAATAAATCCAAAACAATTTTAAAAAATGGTAACAGGATCATATACATGGATAATTACCTTTAATGTAAAGGGATTAAATGTACCAGCCAAAAGACATAGCTTGGCTGGGCAGATGAAAACGTGTGCATGTATACATTTCCACTTACCATATCACTCTACTTTACCCCCAAATTGTATGTAAATATTTTATATTGTTAAATTAACCACAATCCTCTTATGTTTTGCAACCATAAGTATCTTTTATTTTTTGTCTGGCTATTGTTTGTGAAGACTGATAAACATATTTTACTGTTGTGATTACGTAACTGTTACTCAATACCATTGTATCATGATTGGTCAACAGAAAAATAATAATAAAACTCTATATCACCAAAACTAGGATTTAATAGAAGAGGTATAACCATTTTTTTAAAAAATACAGATGCATATCAGAATTACCCTGAATTTATTTGAGAAATACAAATGGTATTGCTTTTTTCCTCAGAGATCCAGATATGTTTCTAATGAGCAGTCATGCTTAAGAATAGCTGGACTATATGATGATCTTTTACTTTTACCTACTTTATTTTACATTTTCTATTTCATGTTCATTGCTCCCATTTCATTTAGCTTATGTTTTCCAATTTCTCTATCTCTTTTTTTATGTTCTTTCTCAAAACTTTATCAAGTGTAGTAGAAAAGCTTTCATATACATATATATAAATAATATGTGTAGCATATATATTTTAGAAAATTTATAAATCTTTGCTTAATGAAAAAAATTATGACATTTGATTCTACTTGTTTGACTTAGTATGAATAGAATGTTAGTACTTGTTTGACTTAGTATGAATAGAATGTTAGATTTCTCATTAAAAAATAGATACTCAGCCATTAAAAAGAATACATTTGAATCAGTTCTAATGAGGTGGATGAAACTGGAGCCTATTATACAGAGTGAAGTAAGCCAGAAAGAAAAACACCAATACAGTATACTAACACATATAAATGGAATTTAGAAAGATGGTAATGATAACCCTGTATGCGAGACAGCAAAAGAGACACAGATGTATAGAACAGTCTTTTGGACTCTGTGGGAGAGGGAGAGAGTGGGATGATTTGGTGGAATGTCATGGAAACATGTATAATATCATATAAGAAATGAATCACTACTCCAGGTTCGATACAAGATCCTTGGGACTGGTGCACTGGATGACCCGGAGGGATGGTACGGGGAGGGAGGTGGGAAGGGGGGTTCAGGATGGGGAACACGTGTACACCCGTGGCAGATTCATGTTGATGTGTGGCAGAACCAATACAATATTTTAAAGTAATTAGCCTCCAATTAAAATAAATAAATTCAAATTTAAAAAAAATCTCTATATAGGAACTTCCCTGGTAGTCCAGTGGCTACATAATATACATAGAGAGAGACCTGGGAAAAAACTAAGGGCAAGAGGAAAAGGGGGCAACAGAGTATGAGACAGTTGGATGGCATCAGTGACTCAATGGACATGAGTTGGAGGAAACTCAGGAAGACAGTAATGGACAAGAGAAGCCTAGTGTGCTGGAGTTCGTGGGGCCACAAAGAGTTGGACATGACTGAGCAACTAAGCAACAACTATATATATATATATATATATATACACACACACGTGTGTGTGTGTATAACATAATAAAACAAAAAATTAAGAAGAATAAAAAAATAGATACACAGCAAGCAACAAAGGTTTACTGTATAACACAGGGAATGATAGTCAATATCTTATAATAACTATAGTCAATATCTTGTAATAACTTATAATGGAAAACAATTTCAAAAATAATATGTGTATATATATATAACTAAATCACCTTGCTGTGAACCTTAAATATTGTAAGTCAACCATACTTCAATAATATATATATATTAAGATTGCTTAGATAAAAATTACACATCACTTTAAAACTATAATTACTTTTTACATTAGCATGTGTTTTGGATAAAAAGATAAATGTCTACATGTCTTTATGGCAATTGCTGCATTACCCAATAATATGGATAACAATACAATACATATGATAAAAATGATGATAAATAATAAATGTGACTGGAATAAAATAGGAGGCAAAGATGATTTTATAAGGGCTTGTCAAAATTAATACAACATTTGAATTTTGTGCAACCTTTGACTACAACCAATCAGACAGCCAGGTGACAGTAGAATACATTTGTATATGATGAGAAAATGTTCTGTTTGTATAAATTATGTGTTCTTCCCCTATAAGGTATGTTTCTGAGATTTTCACCTGAAGATAAAACGCATTAAGGATAGGAAATACTTCCAAACACTTGACTGAGGTTAAGAATCTCAAGACGTATTTCAAATATGCTCATTTTCAGAAATCCAATAACATAAACAGTATGTTTTGATGTAAAAAAAAAACTATTAAGGAAGAGAATAATCAAAGTAAGAAATGATTATCCCAGTCTTATTTTAATCCATGCAAATTAACATTTAAAAGCATGGGTAAAGCCATTCTATAAATTAGTTATGCCTTGTTAATCTTCATTAGAAAGAAAAAAAAAATATGACTATTAAGAGGAAAAAAATACAGCAACCTAGCTGGCAAGTTAAACAGATGCTATGTTAAATTCATTACTGTGAATTTTGCCCAACCTTGTGGAGGACACGTGGTGGGAAAGAGTTCATCAACCAAGTCAGCAGGGAATTAATTAAATGGGGTGATTTGTTCACAACTTTCCTCATTGGTTATGTTTCGTTGCGCTCTGATGGTGAGCAGGGCAGAAGCCAAAGAGAAGAGTTTAAGACACGTTCACAAGCAAAATTTTTGTGCATTTGTCAGTCCAATATTTACCAACAATGCTGTGTCCCTGGCTCTCGTCTACCTTCTTGCTTTCTCTCGGGTTCAGCTTGATCCTGTTAGAGCTGACTCTCCTAACCACCTGTCTCCTCCTCACCTGTCTCCTCTCATCAGAGCTCTCCTATCTCTGAACCACTTGCTCTTTGACTTCCCCTGGGATCCTGCCCACCCAAAGCAGTCTGTCTCGAGGCTCATCAAAAAAACAGTCAGTACCAATCAACCAATGAGTAACCACCAAATGTACAGAAGACTCTTTTGAAAATTCCCCAGTGGGAGTCAAAGGTGTAACCAACTTGGACATGAGACTTTCAGCTTCCTGCTTTGGTACCATAATTATGTTTTATCCCTGTATTTTCTGTCTTCTCTTCCCTATCTCTGTAACAAACATGCGGGAGAATGGAAAGAGAAGGAATTTTCCTTGTTGTTTTTGTTATCCTTCTTCTGCTTCTCCTCTTCCCCTGCCTTTTCCTCTCCCTCCTCCTTCTCCTTCTCTTTCTTCAGCATTGACAGATACTGAGAAAACTTCAAAAATAATGTTATCAGCAGTGACCAGCACATCCCAAGTGCTGAAGTCATTAGTATATTCTAAGCGATAGCAATCAGGCTCTTTAAGTCTTAAGGATATTGATAGTAAGGCTTATTTTACCAGGAATACTTTCTTATCTGTTATTGTGGATGAAAACTGCAGGTGTTGAAAACAGAAAGGGTTTTGTAGTCAGATTTCCCATTTGTAGACTATGGATTTAGCTTCTGTTGCACCAGAGCAACTATTCCATAGTGCTTAGGGCTCTCAGAGAGTAAAATAATCGGGGGCAAATGGGAGTGAATGGGGAGGATCCAGCACATGCTCACCACTTGCTTTTATATTTGGGCAGAGGCTTGGCCATGTTTTCAGAAAATGCCAAGAGTTTCCTTCCTCAAACCCAAAAGCACAAAACAGAAAACCTATAAAAATGAATTAAAGTGCTCTGGTCTCAATTCCCAAGAAGTGTTATTAATAAAATCTTAGATAGACACAAGAGTTAAACAAAGAAATCCAAAGATATTAGTGTTATGAATTCTGCTGTGGGAGTATGGGAAATCTATGACCCATAAAGCATCCAGACATCATCTTATTTACATTTATAACATCTTTAAAGATATTATTTGATGCCCCAGTCACTGGTAGTTTTCATCATTAAATAAAAACTTATATTTTATTAATGATAAGATTGATAAAATAAAGCTCCAGAAGTAAGTATGGAAGACCCATTGCTGTGTTTTCTGGAAGACTGAAACTTGTGCAAATTTTCTAACTAGCAAATTATTCTCACCTTTCTTTAAAAACATTTAAAAATGTTATACAATTAGAAATAATAATTTGTATTATTATATACTTAACTAAAATATCTAAGTATAAAGTGTATGATTATATACATTAAATAACATCTAGGATGTGAAATAGTATTCAGTTATTCTGAATGGCTTTTTACAGACTATCGTCAACAAGGGAAATACTCAAGAGGTGTGAAATATGAAAAATAGACCACACAGATACATGTGTTTTGTGAGCCTTATGAAGTGTATAAAATATGTTGCAAATATTAATAACTTTATTCACTATAAGTTGTGAACTAGGAATGTTTGTACTCTCCTTCATTTTTGTAATATTCTCTAAGTTTTCTACAATAAACTTATGAAAATAGGGAAAAAACAATTTAAAACACTGAGAAAGAGCCTTGTGTGAACCAAAAATCTAAAGTGAGCTTCTGCTGCTACTGCTAAGTCACTTCAGTCGTGTCCAACTTTGTGCGACCCCATAGACGGCAGCCCACCAGGCTCCCCCATCCCTGGGATTCTCCAGACAAGAACACCGGAGTGGGTTGCCATTTCCTTCTCCAAGGCAGGAAAGTGAAAAGTGAAAGTGAAGTCGCTCAGTCGTGTCTGACCCTCAGCGACCCCATGGACTGCAGCCTTCCAGGCTCCTCCGTCCATGGGGTTTTCCAGGCAAGAGTACTGGAGTGGGGTGCCATTGCCTTCTCCAAAGTGAGCTTCTAACTATGCAAATAATATGCTGAGGAAAGCATTACCATCAACCTGCAAATATAAAGAATAAAAAGTCTACATTCCTGCCATGGATTACAATGTTTTTGTCAGAGAAAACAGATGAGTCTTGGATTTGATAGTTGACCTACTAATAATATAATAGCAGACTTTACCATCAAGAGAGATGGATGCACATATACTTTTTTTTTTTTTTGCACATATACTTTTAAAAGAAGAAATTCAAGAGCTGTGGACAGTTATGCCCAAGAACATTAATTTAATGATTTAAATACTCAAACAGGCAAAATGTGTGTGTTTATGCAACTCACACAGTAAGTAGCTTCATCAAAGAAAGTAGTGTTGATTTTACTTCTGAAGTGTCATTACCATGACTACAGCTCCCTGGAGAGTGAATCCAGCCTTTCTGTGAAAAGCAATATTTATTTTTAAACAAGTACTTCAGTGACACCTTCACCCTTGCAAATATGCGGTTCCATGACTTATGCATGAGAGGGAAAAAGATTGCCATCTCTTCAAGTCCTCTTGTTCCAAATGAAACAGAAATTTGAAATCATTTACTTTTCATTCTGAGCGTTAACAGATATTCACATGTACTTTTCACACACTTGCTTCAATTTTCTCACTTAATTTGGCTGATAAGTCCCCAGTTCTCCACACCCTATCTCCCTTTGGGCCTCTGGGAAGAAGGAAAGAACTGAGATTATACAAACCTGACACTGTCGTGGACTTCTAAAGTGAATGGCAAACAGATGAATAAAGCCAAGAACACAGCTAGGAAAGCCTCTTGGTTACTATGGAATCAGCAGCAGCTCCAGCAAACCTTGAGTCAACATGGATTTTCAAATGACCAATGAGTATTCTGAGATGTTCTGTCATGAGCACGAATAAATACAGAAATTTATCTGGAATCTCTGAAGCCCAGATGGCCACTGACACTCTGGCAGAGCACAACTCCCCGTGCATTGCTGCAGCCACGCAGTGACAGTGCATTTTTAGTTAACCTTCTTTAATTTCTTTCCATTCTTTCCCTAAGCACTAAGCACATATATATACCTAGTGAAATCCTTCAACATTTTTTGAAAATAGAGAATTTGCTGCAATTTAATGAGATGCAAACACTTTATTTTTAGTTCTGCTCTTCTATCTACACCATCAGCTGGGGAAAGATTCACCTATTGTGGTTTTTTATTCTGTACACTCATGTAGCTTTGTTTGCAAGTAAGTGAGGCGGCAATAAAGTGGGGTGTGGTGTCAGACAGACCTGAACTCAAATTCCAGCTATACCCCAGACCTACTGTCTAACAAATGCTTCACTTCCCTAAACCCTAATTCTTCACGTGGAAAATGAGGGAGGGTAATATCTCCTGTAAATTATAACTTCTCAGTGACCATCAATGAATGTATATATATAAATAGCAAAGAGGAGAGAGGCTAAAGCTAGCAGCCCCCATACCTCCCTTGAACTTCCTCCTTCCTGGGTAAAATCCCAGGGGCCAGCCCTTTCCCAATTATCCCGCCATTTGTTCCCTGAAAGATTACATGCAAGTGGGGTGGAGTACAGCGTGTGGGATGGGAAAGGAAGAAAGAGAGGAGAAAACGATAAAGATGAAATGAAATGTGCTCTTTTGATTTTGACTTTGCTTTTATTTTCATATTGATTTTAACCCAGTCTTACTTTCTTTTCAACTTAATACTAAACTTGGAAAAAATGCAAGGAGTCAAGAGACACACACATGCAAACACAGACACCCTCAAAGAACTCCATGGGTAGGAGGAGGTAGGGGTGAATAAAGCAGGAAAAGAAAGTAAACAGGTGTGGATTTAAAAACATTACCCAGTTGTTTTTCCCTTTCTTCATTCCAGTGTGTAATAGAACAAAGTTTCCTTTTGGGGGAAAGAAAGGGAGTTATCTATTCCCTCTGAACCTCAGTGTAGCTCCTTGATCTACTTAATGACCTGCAGGGAACATCAGCCCAGAGCCCCCACCCATTTCATTCTCTGGTGCCCTCAGCCCATCCTGGTAGGAGGGATCATCCTGTGAGCCTTACTCATCAAGGAGGAAAAGCCCTCTGTTCGAGAGAATACAAGTCTCTCCAAAGAAAGCCCCTCAGCCACCCAGGTGTCAGTGTTGTCTCGCAGCCCCTGCAACATAGCAGAGGTTGCTGGATGCTTGAGGAGCCTTGGAAATCTACCCAGTTTACAAACAGGGTTAGCTGAGGTCTGTCTGACATCATTCATTCATTTATGCAGTCAATAAACACATCCATCAAGTACTTAGAATGCACCTCAAGCAGCAAAGACATTCTCATGAGCAACACAGATATGGTCTCTAACCTCAGGGCTCTGAGAATCTAAGAGGGGAGAGAAATGTCAGCAGAAGGGTTACAGAAATGCAAGTACCTGCAGATATCACAAGGCAGCAATGGTGGGCCTATTAGCTTGAATAAAAGAAAAACCTGCCACCCTGGAGTGTAATAGCTAGAGGTTACCTACTCAGTAGAATTTTGCTGAAATTTGAGGATGTTAAATTAGCAAGGGGAAAAGGAATCACATGATACAGAGGATGCGGAAAAGCAAGAGGGGCAGGTAATTAGAGGTGGAGTGAGGTGGGCAGAGAGGCTGGGGCTGCCAGGAAAGGTAAGAGTTTCCATCCACGTGTGCCCCAAATGAGGAAGAGGTTCTAAATGCCTGATTTCAAGTCAAGTTCTCCATTGGTAGAAGCCTCGGGCTCAATGTACAATCCTTGCATTTATTATTTGTATGAAATGGGGAATTTCCTATCATCTAAGAATTTCAACTGAACCCTGAAGCTGAAAATCAGCACCAGATATCTGTGAACTGTAAAGAAAGTGGCAGAGTATCACCAAAACCCACTCTCAGCTCCTGGAAGATCATCACCAGTACCTTGCCTCCCACCACCATCTTTGTGTGTCTCCACTTTTCTCAACTTCACTTGCCAGTAAGCAGAGGCACGGGTCTCGGATTTTGCCAATAAAGATGTAGAGAGAAGTGGTAGAAACAATCTACAGGCTTCGTACTATAAGTCCCCTACAAACAAATGAGTTCTGTCCAAGAGTGCATTTGTAAGTTCAATTTTTTCATTAAGTTCAATAAAGTTAGCCTTAAGTGACGTGAAGTCACTCAGTCGTGTCCGACTCTTTGCGACCCCATGGACTGTAGCCTACCAGGCTCCTCTGTCCATGGAATTTTCCAGGCAATAGTACTGGAGTGGATTACCATTTCCTTCTCCAGGGGATCTTCCCAACCCAGGGATCTAACCTGGGTCTCCCGCATTGTAGACAGGCACTTTACCCTCTGAGCCACCAGGGAAAGTAAAGTTATCCTAGGTACACAACTAACACAATCAGCTATATAGTACTGTAGTGTAATAGGTTTATAATAGTTTTCACACAAATAAAAGATAAAAAACAAAGAAACACAAAAAATAAAACATTTTAATCGAACAGTACAAAACCTTGAAAATTACAGTAGTACAGTACTACAAGTGAACAGGCAAGAAGAGTTATTGACTAGAGGAGGGAGAGGACATGGGAGATGGTAGAGCTGAAGGAACAGGATCGTCAGCAATAGGAGATGGAGAGCAAACTACAACTTCACTCACATCCTGAGCTTGGCATATAGATACTGTACAACTGTACTCTATACAGTACTGTACAGTAAGGCACACAATAGAACAACCACTTGTAGAGGATACACACATGTGAAAATGTACACCACACACGTGAACTAACTTATGTGATTGAACACGTAAATCCATATTCACATCCTTGAAAGTTCACAACTTGAAGGTTCATATGTAGAGCACTTCTTGCAATTAAAAAATGCCACCCACTGGTCAGCATCCCATCAAGGTCTTCTCCAGGCCACACCGATGACTAAGCTGCTCTGGGATCCAAGCCTGGATCCAAGGTAGGGTAGGGTATCTTTCAGCATTAGATTATAATGTACATAGAAAAGAAACACAAACACAGTGTCATTTAAGACACTGCAATTTGGGGGACCACAGAGGTTATTATTCATTTATCATGGTGCATTTGCTGCTGATAATAAACTTAAGTCTGAATTTGGTAATAAGGAGTTCATGATCTGAGCCACAGTCAGCTCCTGGTCTTGTTTTTGTTGACTGTATAGAGCTTCTCCATCTTTGGCTGCAAAGAATATAATCAATCTGATTTCGGTGTTGACCATCTCATGATGTCCATGTGTCCTCTTGTGTTGTTGGAAGAAGGTGTTTGGTATGACCAGTGCATTCTCTTGGCAAAACTCTATTAGTCTTTGCCCTGCTTCATTCCCTATTCCAAGGCCAAATTTGCCTGTTACTCCAGGTGTTTCTTGACTTCCTACTTTTGCATTCCAGTCCCCTAAAATGAAAAGGACATCTTTTTTGGGTGTTAGTTCTAAAAGGTCTTGTAGGTCTTCATAGAAACGTTCAACTTCAGCTTCTTCAGCATTACTGGTTGGGGCATAGACTTGGATTACTGTGATATTGAATGGTTTGCCTTGGAAACGAACAGAGATCATTCTGTCGTTTTTGAGATTGCATCCAAGTACTGCATTTTGGACTCTTTTGTTGACCATGATGGCTACTCCATTTCTTCTGAGGGATTCCATTTTGTAGTAGTAGAAATAATGGTCATCTGAGTTAAATTCACCCATTCCAGTCCATTTTAGTTTGCTGATTCCTAGAATGTCTACATTCACTCTTGCCATCTCTTGTTTATCCACTTCCAATTTGCCTTGATTCACAGACCTGACATTCCAGGTTCCTATGCAATATTGCTCTTTATAGCATCAGACCTTGCTTCTATCACCAGTCACATCCACAGCTGGGTATTGTTTTTGCTTTGGCTCCATCCCTTCATTCTTTGTGGAGTTATTTCTCCACTGATCTCCAGTAGCATATTGGGCCCCTACTGACCTGGGGAGTTCCTCTTTCAGTATACTATCATTTTGCCTTTTCATACTGTTCATGGGGTTCTCAAGAAAAGAATACTGAAGTGGTTTGCCATTCCCTTCTCCAGTGGACCACATTGTGTCAGATCTCTCCACCATGACCCGCCTGTCTTGGGTGGCCCCACGGGCATGGCTTAGTTTCATTGAGTTAGACAAGGCTGTGGTCCTAGTGTGATTAGATTGACTAGTTTTCTGTGAGTATGGTTTCGGTGTCTCTGCCCTCTGATGCCCTTTTGCAACACCTACCATCTTACTTGGGTTTCTCTTACCTTGGGCATGGGGTATCTCTTCACGGCTGCTCCCGCAAAGTGCAGCCACTGGTCCTTACCTTGGATGAGGGGTATCTCCTCACCGCCGCCTTCCCTGACCTTCAACGTGGGATAGCTCCTCTAGGCCCTCCTGCACCCGCACAGCCACTGCTCCTTGGACGTGGAGTTGGTCCTCCCAGCCACCGCCCCTGGCCTTGGGCATGGGGGCGTGCGGTAGCTCCTCCCGGCTGCCGCCCCGACCTCGTTGCTGGATAACTCCTCTCGGCTGCTGCCCCTGATCTCAGACGTGGGGTAACTCCTCTTGGCCGCCGCCCTTCAGGCATGGAGTCCTCCCGGCTTCTGCCCCTGACCTCAGACGTGGGGTGGCTCCTCTCGGCCGCGCTTAGTGCGCCGGTCACAGCCGCCACCACGCTTAGTACACAGATACAGTGGAAGTGAGAAATAGATTTAAGGGCCTAGATCTGATAGATAGAGTGCCTGATGAACTATGGAATGAGGTTCATGACATTGTACAGGAAACAGGGATCAAGACCATCCCCGTGGAAAAGAAATGCAAAAAAGCAAAATGGCTGTTTGGGGAGGCCTTACAAATAGCTGTGAAAAGAAGAGAAGTGAAAAGCAAAGGAGAAAAGGAAAGATATAAACATCTGAATGCAGAGTTCCAAAGAATAGCAAGAAGAGATAAGAAAGCCTTCTTCAGCGATCAATGCAAAGAAATAGAGGAAAACAACAGAATGGGAAAGACTAGAGATCTCTTCAAGAAAATTAGAGATACCAAGAGGACATTTCATGCAAAGATGGGCTCGATAAAGGACAGAAATGGTGTGGACCTAACAGAAGCAGAAGATATGAAGCAGAGGTGGCAAGAATACACAGAAGAACTGTACAAAAAAGGTCTTCACGACCCAGATAATCACGATGGTGTGATCACTCATCTAGAGCCAGACATCCTGGAATGTGAAGTCAAGTGGGCCTTGGAAAGCATGACTATGAACAAAGCTACTGGAGGTGATGGAATTCCACTTGAGCTATTTCAAATCCTGGAAGATGATGGTGTGAAAGTGCTGTACTCAATATGCCAGCAAATTTGGAAAACTCAGCAGTGGCCACAGGACTGGAAAAGGTCTGTTTTCATTCCAATCCCAAAGAAAAGCAATGCCAAAGAATGCTCAAACTACCGCACAATTGCACTCGTCTCACACGCTAATAAAGTAATGCTCAAAATTCTCCAAGCCAGGCTTCAGCAATATGTGAACCGTGAACTTCCTGATGTTCAAGCTGGTTTTAGAAAAGGCAGAGGAACCAGAGATCAAATTGCCAACATTCGCTGGATCATGGAAAAAGCAATAGAGTTCCAGAAAAACATCTATTTCTGCTTTATTGACTATGCCAAAGCCTTTGACTGTGTGGATCACAAGAAACTGCGGAAAATTCTGAAAGAGATGGGAATACCAGACCACCTGATCTGCCTCTTGAGAAATCTGTATGCAGGTCAGGAAGCAACAGTTAGAACTGGACATGGAAAAACAGACTGGTTCCAAATAGGAAAAGGAGTTCGTCAAGGCTGTATATTGTCACCCTGTTTATTTAACTTATATGCAGAGTACATTATAAGAAACGCTGGACTGGAGGAAACACAAGCTGGAATCAAGATTGCCGGGAGAAATATCAATAACCTCGCATATGCAGATGACACCACCCTCAGGGCAGAAAGTGAAGGGGAACTAAAAAGCCTCTTGATGAAAGTGAAGGTGAGAGTGAAAAAGTTGGCTTAAAACTCAACATTCAGAAAATGAAGATCATGGCATCCAGTCCCATCACTTCATGGGAAACAGATGGGGAAACAGTGGAAGGAGTGTCAGACTTTATTTTTCTGGGCTCCAAAATCACTGCAGATGGTGACTGCAGCCATGAAATTAAAAGACACTTACTCCTTGGAAGGAAAGTTATGTCCAACCTAGGTAGCATATTCAAAAGCAGAGACATCACTTTGCCAGCAAAGGTCCATCTAGTCAAGCCTATGGTTTTTCCTGTGGTCATGTACGGATGTGAGAGTTGGACTGTGAAGAAGGCTGAGTGCCGAAGAATTGATGCTTTTGAACTGTGGTGTTGGAGAAGACTCTTGAGAGTCCCTTGGACTGCAAGGAGATCCAACCAGTCCATTCTGAAGGAGATCAGCCCTGGGATTTCTTTGGAGGGAATGTTGCTGAAGCTGAAACTCCAGGACTTTGGCCACCTCATGCGAAGAGTTGACTCCTTGGAAAAGACTCTGATGCTGGGAGGGATCGGGGGCAGGAGGAGAAGGGGACAACAGAGGATTTGATGACTGGATGGCATCACTGACTCAATGGACCTGAGTCTGAGTGAACTCTGGGATTTGGTGATGGACAGGGAGGCCTGGCCTGCTGCAATTCATGGGGTCGCAAAGAGTCGGACACGATTGAGCAACTGAACTGATAATAAATAATCAAAGTGGATTAAAACAATACATAGCTAAGAGTTCAGTTTCTGTCAGCCAGGAGACCAGGATGGTGCAATTATATGCCTCTCACTCAGGGTTTCTCCTGTGTTCCAACTAAGATGCCAATCAGAGGCATGGTCAACTCAAAGGTCCCTTGGAGAAAATATTGCTTCTAAGCTCACTTCCAGGGTGAAGGAAGACCTCCAGATGGCCAGCTGGAGAGCTCAGCTTCTTTTCATGTGGAACATTCCAGAAAGCAGCTAACAAACAGGGTTATCTCCATCTTCCAACATGGAGATGACTTGTCTCAGAGGAAGCAAGAGAAGACAAGTAAAAAGACAAAAGTCATTGTATATTTGTAGCCTGTTTCAGGATGACAGCTCATTACTTCTTCATATTCTAGTGCTAGAAATTTGAAAGACTAGCTCCCACTGAGCAAGGAGGGTACCCCAAGGGGTTAAATACCAGAAGGCAGGTGACCTTGGGACCCTCCCCAGGGGCTGCCTACTGTGGTTCCAAGAGCACCAGTTGAAGATGGAGAGGCAGATTCAAAGCCACAGGAATGAGGGTGCCCACTTCCACTGTGTCTCAGAGCAGACAGAGTGGAACACTGGTGGAAGGCAGCATTAGGGGTATGCAAAGGGAATCTTGAATTATATGAAAATCTGAAACTTCTTATAAGCCATGCCTAAGTCCCTTGGACACTAAATATAAACTTTAAAGGATCTTGCACCCAAATTCCATGTGAGGGGGATGAGTGTCACACCCCCCCCAAGAATTCTCCAATAACAGCTGGTTGTCCCACAAGTCAACTCAGTTCTGACACTGTCTACCTGGAGATGGCATCAGACCCCACAATTTGCTCAGTCCCACAAGACAGCACCACCCATCTTCAACAGCAAGTCCAGGTTTTCACCTGTGTCTCTGACTTATAGTGCAAAGGTCACAATGACTCTCATGTTCATTTCAATTAATTTACTCAAGCAGTTCACAGAACTCTGAGAAACATTTTACTTACTAGATGATCAATTTTTTGTCAGAGGTTGTAACTCAGGAACATCCAGGTGGAAGAGACGCTCAGTGCAGGGTGTGGGGAGGGATATGGAGCTTCCTCACTCTGAGCCCACCTCTCTCCCCAGATCTCCACGTGTTCACCCACCCAGAGCTTTCTGAACCCTGTCATTTTGAGTATTTAGGGGGCCTTCATTACACAGTCATGATCGATTAAATCATTGACCATTAATGATGGTTCAACTTCCAGCCCCTCCCTGGGCTCAGGAAGTCAGAGATGAGACTGAAAGTTACAATCCTCCAATTGCAGGGCTGGACTCCCTGCAACCAGCCTTCAAACTTTGGCTATCTGCTTGTTCTCCAAAAGTTTCCTTATTTTTCTTTTCATGCAACAAAGCCATTTATTCAGCTTACTGAATCTCTATGCAGGTTTTGTTTTTTTTTTAATTGGAGGATAATTGCTTTACAATGTTTTGTTGGTTTCTGCCATACAACAACATGAATCAACCATAAGTATATATGTATAACCCCTTCCTCTTGAGTCTCCCTTCCTCCCATCTCATCCCTCTAGGTCGTCACAGAGTGCTTGGCTGAGCTCCCTGTGTTATACAACAGTTTCCCACTAGCTATCTATTTTAAACATGGTAGTATATATACTACTCTCTCAATTCACACCACCTTCTCCTTAGCCTCATTATAACATAAACAGAACCTTCATGGCTCTCATCATGTCGGAAATTCCAGAAGTTTTAGAAGATCTGCACCAGAAATGGAACAAAAACCAAGTATGTATTACTGTATAAACCATAGAATCACGGGTGTTTACAACCCACCCAGCAAATCCTAAGGTCTAGGATGACTGGAATTGCCCAAGATGACAGAGAAGAACAAGGCCATCAAGGGAGCCACAGCAGTCAAGAATCCATGAGCTTACAGATAAATCATATGTTGCAAGAAACACTGCAGTGTCCTGCCTTCTTTTGTTGTTCTTATTCCAATGAATATATGTTTAAGAATCTCTCACTACATGGTTAGCACTACATGTGATCTTGGAAAAAGCAGACTAGGATTCTATCGTTAACTGGTTTAGCATTTATTGGAAAAGACTGGCAGGTAAACATACAATTTAATTTAATAAAAACAATTCAGATACAGAGACATTTTCAAGGTGCTAGGGAAGCACAGAAACCAAATGTTTTTTAAAGTTAATTAGGTTTAAAATTTTTTTAACCATTTGTTTGTAGAAGGCAATGGCAACCCACTCCAGTACTCTTGCCTGGAAAATCCCATGGATGGAGGAGCCTGGTAGGCTGCATTCCATGGGGTCCCGAAGAGTTGAACACGACTAAGTGACTTCACTTTCCTTTTTCACTTTCATGCATTGGAGAAAGAAATGGCAACCCACTCCAGTGTTCTTGCCTGGAGAATCCCAGGGACGACAGAGCCTGGTGGGCTGCCGTCTACGGGGTCGCACAGAGTCGGACACGACTGAAGCGACTTAGCAGCAGCAGCAGCAGCAACCATTTGTTTAATTGAAGTATAGTTGATTTACAACACTGTACTAGTTTCAGATGTACAGAAAGTGATTCAGTTTTATATGTGTGTATATATATATATATATATATATATATATATATACTCTTTCAAATTCTTTTCCATTGTAGGTCATTACAAGATATTGAATAGTTTCCTGTACTATATAATAGGTCTTTGTTGTTTATCTATTTTATATATACTAGTGGGTATATGTTAATCACAAACTCCTAGTTTATTTGGTATTTTTAAGTAATCATATGTATGTTGTTGGGGCAGAAAAACTTTTTGTCTACTTTCCATGCTTTTTGGCTGGTCTAATAACTAAGTTGACATAAGACAGATTAACAGGAGACAAATTTAAATTGTACATATAGGAGTCCCATAAAATTATGAGACTCAGAGGTAGTCAGGTGATTAAGCCTTCCATGGCATCCTGAGCTGGGAAATGGGATGGGGGCTCCAGGGCTTCAAAGGTCAGGAGGACAATTTGCAGGGAGATGAGAAGAGCAAATAGTAATCAGGTATCTTCCCTGCCATACAGGTGAGTTTTTCCTTGAAAAAAGATCTGTGTCAACAGCTCTTTTTCTGGGCCAGGTTCCCTATCTAAATTCTTCTGGGAAGTTTAGGAAGAGGCAAATGTTTTTCTTGCATCTGTTAGGTCTTGGTTTCCTTCAGCTCAAAAGAGTCCATACACCAAATGGCACACTTTGGGTTACCTATTCTGATCCCCTTCAACAAAATGATACACACTTTTCATGTATAAAGACTAGAACTTTTTATCTTATATAGAAAAACAAACAGATGAGCACAACTGCCTCTCCCTAAACTGTAGATTGGAGTGTAGACTCTGCACTGCCCTCCCCCTCTTTTATTCCCATAGATAACTCTAATTTATGGCTCACAACCCTGCTGTGGCATCCCCATTTTCTGAGTTTCTCCTAAACCCCACGTTGCACCCCTGACTCCACCGCTGTTCATCAGCAGCAGTCACTCCATCATCTCTGAACTCTCTGGCCCAGTCCGTGCTTTCCCTCTCATGCTGTGTGGTTCACTCTAATTAGAAGTTGACACTGTATCTCCTCCACTGACTGCTGTTTCCTGCAGGGCAGAACCTTCTGTGATTTATCTTTATATGGAGCTGCCATGGAGTATATGCTCGGTGGTTTTTTTTTTTTTCCCCTACATGATTTGTGTGCTTGCTTGTCTACAAGGAAAACCTTTTCATCATAAAGTATTTATTTGAAAAACAAACGTCAGCAAAAAACAAGCAATTTGAAATGCCTACTTCTACTTCCAGAGATAACTACTCTTAGTATTGTAGTTACCATTAGTTGATGAGCTCCATGAACAATACGCCTATGTCATCTAATTGATTTAGAGTAGTCCACGGTAAACAGATGCTGAATGTATCTTCTGCCCACTTCAAGTGTCTTAAAACTCTTTTCATATAATTAGATACTGTTCTTCAATATCACTTTTCTAGCTCTTCACTATTTTGATATACAATAAATAATAAATTTCTTTATTCAATCCTCTCCTGGTTTTGTTCTGGGTTGATTATAGCTTTTTCACTTCTATGACAATGAAAAATCCTGAGGACAACTTTGCGTTTCAGGAAAAATGTAGAAGATTTTGAAATAGACAAAAAGAAAAGATTACTGTGCATCTTATCTAGTGCATATTTCTGGATTACTTTACTCTGTGGACACTACACCCTTCATGGAGCTATTTTATAACTCTTGTAAGTTGCAGAAAATATATGGCAAACTCTTGTCTGTAAAAATGCAAATGAATTGTGTCTAATGAAATGCAGGTGATTACTTTCCTGGAAATATTGACAATTCTTGCTTCTTTTTATAAATCAGTTTCAGCATTCTGGATTTCCATATGTGTGTGTTTTCAGTTTTCTTTGAATTGGTTGTAATAGATTAAAAATTCAACTGTTGGGATGAATTGGAAGATTGGGATTGACACACATATTGATACCATGTATAAAATAGACAACTAAATGACAACCCACTGTATAGCTCAGGGAACTCTACTAATGCACTGTGGTGACCTGAATGGGAAGGAAGTCCATAAAGGAGGGGATATATGTATACATGTGGCTGATTCACTTTCCTGTACAATAGAAATGAACACAATATTGTAAAGCAACTATACTCCAATAATATTAATTAAAACAGAAAGTTCAATTGTTAATTATCAAGTTAAATAAAACCCCTGACATACATTTATTATAAAAATACAAAAGCATCCATGAGTTTCCTGTGGACTCACTGGAGGGAATAGAAAGATGACAGATAGTTTTAGTCATTATGATGGACATCTCCAAGTTTCCTCTTTCTGGTTTCAAGAACTTGTGTAATGCCTTCCCCTTGAGTGTTGTCAAGACCTGTGACTTATGCAGCCAATGAAACATGGCAAAGATGCTGAGTTTTCTCTCCAGCGGTTGTGTTACATTGTACAAGACTTTGCCTGGCTACAGACTGTCCTTGATGCACTGTGGTGATCTGAATGGGAAGGAAGTCCCAAAAAGAGGGGATATATGTATACATTTGGCTGATTCACGTTCCTGTACAAGAGAAATGAACACAATATTGTACAGCAACTGTACTCCAATAACTAATTAAAAAATAAATAAAAAACAAAAGTCCAATTGTTAATTATCAAGTTAAATAAAACTTTGGCATTGTTATGAGGTTCATGTGGACAGAGACCTGCACAGGTCCTCTAGGGGGCGAGGATACCTTCAAGAGTGCAGGAAAGCCTCTCACTGATAGCCAGTAAAAAGCTGAGTTGTCCGTGCCAGCAACCTGAGTAAGCTTGAACATAGACCCTTCTGCATTGGACCTTCCAGGTATGAATGCACATATCTGACTCTGATTGCAGATTTGTGAGTCCATAATGAGAGGACCCCACTAAGCAGTGCTTGAACCCCTCACCACAGAAAATGTAAGATAATACATATATGTTGTAGTAAGTGGCTAAGTTTGAGTAATTTGTAGGCAGTAATAGAAAACAAATACAACTATCTTGAAGTTATTTTGTCCAAGAGACAAGCCTTTAAGAATAAGAGGATCTTCAGAAAATGAAGTGGAAGTTGTGTACAGTTGTATCAGCAGGGCAGTTAGGGCCAGCAGGAGACCATTGTCTATGTCTGGAGCTGTGCAGGGGCCCCCAACTCATAAACTGTCACTTCTACACACACCAAAGAGCAGGGGATTTGAACCCACATCACAGAGCTGTCATCATCAGCCATCACATCTTAGTCACAAAGAAAGGAATGTAATAGTCATTGTGATATAACTAAAACTTATGCCTATTTTCCTCTAACTGGCCACAGAACAGTTTTATATTGTGAGCACCCAGAGGGTCTTAGCGTTTAATGCAAGTCTCTTACCTTGCTCCTGGGGGTGTATCTGCTCCTAGCACCTTTCTGGAAAGGACAGGTTTGACATCACCTAATGAGTTACTATTCATTTCTAGTGACCAGATATTTCTTTGTATTAGTCTCAGCTATAGTATTTTCCTATGTATTTACTCTGGGTTTATTTTGCTTGTATTTCCATGAATTTTTGGTGCTAAGTCCAGTTCAGTTCAGTTGCTCAGTTGTGTCCAACTCTTTGCGACCCCATGAATCCCAGCACGCCAGGCCTCCCTGTCCATCACCAACTCCCAGAGTTCACTCAGACTCATGTCCATTCAGTCAGTGATGCCATCCAGCCATTTCATCCTCTGTCGTCCCCTTCTCCTCCTGCCCCCAATCCCTCCCAGCATCAGAGTCGTTTCCAATGAGTCAACTCTTCGCATGAGGTGGCCAAAGTACTAGAGTTTCAGATTTAGCATCAGTCCTTCCAAAGAAATCCCAGGCCTGATCTCCTTTAGAATGGACTGGTTGGATCTCCTTGCAGTCCAAGAGACTCTCAAGAGTCTTCTCAAACACCACAATTCAAAAGCATTAATTCTTCGGTGCTCAGCCTTCTTCACAGTCCAACTCTCACATCCATACATGACCACTGGAAAAACCAAAGCCTTGACTAGATGGACCTTTGCTGGCAAAGTGATGTCTCTGCTTTTGAATATGCTATCTAGGTTGGTCATAACTTTCCTTCCAAGGAGTAAGCATCTTTTAATTTCATGGCTGCAGTCACCATCTGCAGTGATTTTGGAGCCCAGAAAAGTAAAGTCTGACACTGTTTCCACTGTTTCCCCATCTATTTCCCATGAACTGATGGGACCAGATGGGATTCTATTAAATCATAATTTTTTTTCTGCCATGTTTCTCAAAGTTGCCAATCATTTTCAGTCATCAGATTCTCTTTATTTTGTTATTCTAAGTTGAAGAATACTAACTCACACTCTTGTCCTGGACTTTGTACCCATAGCCCACTTTTCTGTACACTTAAAACTAACACAACATTGTAAACCAATTATATTCCCAACTTTTTAATAAAATTTTTAGTTTAAAAATAATAATTTAGATAGAGAATGAAAGTTGGCACAAACTCGAATTATTATGTGCATTATTAATAAAACTTTATTTTCTACCACAGACATAGCATCTGAATAAAAATTGAAAGCAAAAACTTTGGGAGCATTTATTCTTCTCTAGTATTGTATATCCCTTATATAAATTTTGCCACTAGAGTGCTGGCTACTTGAAATATTTATAGATAATCCTAAGAAAAGTTTTTAAAACTCAAACCAAACCAACAACAAAATCCTCATAATAATAACAGAGTTAAAATAAACCATATCTATATTATGAATTCACTATATTTTCCTTTATATACCTTTCAGTCTGGAAAAAAATTCTTCGTTCTTTCACCTAATGTGATTCTAAGTCTAATTGGATAACCCGAGACCTTGCTTCCAGTTGTTTTTAAAGGTAACCCTGCCGAAAATAATCAGTATTTGTAAATACAGCTTAAGAAAAATAAAAGAAAGGAAAAACAAACAAGCAAAAAAGACTATATTGTTACTTCTTATGCACTGTACATACAAATGACACAATTATTATGAAACAATTTGGCAAATTGCCAACTATAAAAATACTACATATTTAAATGTTAATATTTTGGTTACAAATAACAGAAATAATGATTAAAATTGATGCATTTTTTATTTTTTTTTTTACAGTTTTTTTTTAAATTTAATTTTATTTTATTTTTAAACTAAAAGCATCAGATATTAGAGATTGCTGACTCCTGGTCCATGGCTTCATATACCGGTGATTTTTTGTTTGTTTTTTTTTTTTTACTTTTTCCACATGAAACAAGATGATTGCTGATAGTCCAACCATTGGCCATTCTTATTTCAGGTTGGACATATTGCCAAGAAAGCTGACTTCTTTTTAGGAAGGAAGAGAGAGGAATAAATACTGGGTAGGAAACTGATAATATTAATAATATTTGGTCAAACATTGTAATTGGGATTTTTGAAAGAGTTTACTTGACTGGCGGTCATCCACTATTTTCATTTTATACCAATATGGGCACTTATGCTTTTCTTTGGTTTGGAAACTTTCAGTGATGGGTGATATCTTAAAAATCGTAAGTACCAAAATTAGTTACTGAAAAGTGGAATCTGTTGAAAAGTTAGAAGTTTAAAAATTAATGAAAATAAAAGAGAATTGTGCAACTGCACTTGATATTTTAAATTTTTAAAGGTGCAATTTTTAGCTTGAACATGGAAAAACATGATGAAAGATCAACTATTATGACAGAAACAATAGCTAGCAAATAACATTTTTCAACAATAATTTGCAAGAGTTCAAGACAGAGATAAAAGAGATTGTATATTTTGACCTGCTAGCACTCTTGCCTGGAAAATCCCATGGATGGAGGAGCCTGGTAGGCTGCAGTCCATGGGGTCGATAAGAGTCGGACATGACTAGATGACTTCACTTTGACTTTTCACTTTAATGCATTGGAAAAGGAAATGGCAACCCACTCCAGTGTTTTTGCCTGGAGAATCTCAGGGATGGTGGAGCCTGGTGGGCTGCTGTCTATGGGGTCGCACAGAGTTGGACACGACTGAAGTGACTTAACAGCAGCAGCAGCAGAATCTTCTAAAGGAAGAAAACTCAGCTGGAAAGAAATTATTTTTTACTTATTTGGCATTGAAATATAAGACATAATTACATTAAGATTAACTGAAGGTTGTTTTTTTTTTTTTAACTTTAGAACCATTAGGGCAAAGCATATGTCAATCTCTGTAAAATCACTTGATATTTATAAATATCAATTAGTGGTTAATTATAGCAGTCATACTGTTCATGGGGTTCTCAAGGCAAGAATGCTGAAGTGGTTTAGCATTCACCAGATAGTCAATACTGAAATTAGATTAATTATATTATTTGCAGCCAAAGATGGAGAAGCTCTATACAGTCAGCAAAAAGACCAGGAGTGATCTATGGCTCAGGTCACGAACTCCTCATTGCCAAATTCAGACTTAAACTGAAAAAAGTAAGGAAAACCACAGACCATTCAGGCATGACCTAAATCAAAGCTCTTACAATTATACAATGGACGTGACAAATAGATTCAAGGAATTAGATCTGATAGAAAGAGTGCCTGAAGAACTATTGGAGGAGCTTGTGACACTGTACAGGAGGCCGGGATCAAAACCATCCCCAAGAAAAAGAAATCCAAAAAGGCAAAATAGTTGTCTGAGGAGGCCATTCAAATAGCTGAGAAAAGAAGAAAAGTGAAAGGCAAAGGAAAAAAGGAGAGAGATACCCATCTGAATGGAGAGTTCCAAAGAATAGAAAGGAGAGATAAGAAAGACTAGAGAGCTCTTCAAGAAAATTAGAGATACCAAGGGAAAATTTGTATGCTGACCTCACCATGATTACTAAACTTTCTCTTGATGTTTTTATTAAAAATTTTTTATTGAGATATAGTTATTTTTAAAAGGTGTGCCAATTTTTGCTGTACAGCAAAGTGATTCAGTTATACTTACATATATAACCTATTTCATATTTTTCCATTATAATTTATCACAGGATAATATAGTTCCCCATGCTGTACAGTAGGACCTTGTTGCTTATCCATCCTATATATAATAGCTGTAATTTATTGTAGAATCCATAGTGTCTTAGATTAAGACACAATCACAAGTTTTGATTAATGTTTCTGTAGTTTGTATTGATTGCTATCATTGCTGTTGTTGTTAGTTACCAAGTTGTGTTCGATTCTTTGTGATCCTATAGAATGTAGCCTGCCAAATTCCTCTGTCCATGGGATTTCCCAGGCAATGATAACTATCGTGGGCTGCCATTTCTTTCTCCAGGGGATCTTCCCAACCCAGGGATGGAACCCACATCTTCTGCTTCACAAGAGCATTCTTTACCATAGGCCACCAGGGAAGTCCATTGATTGCTATGCTGTTGTTCAGATGCTCAGTCATGGATGACTCTGGAACCCCATGACTGCAACATACCAGACTTCCCTGTCCTTCACCATCCCCAGAAGCTTGCTCAAACTCATGCCATTGAGTCAGTGATGCCATCCAACCATCTCATCCTTCACTGCCCCCTTCTCCTCCTGCCTTTAATCTAAATAAGTTCACTTGTGTCATACTTTAGATTCCACATACAAATAATTTATACGTTGTTTGTATTTCTCTGAATTCACTTAGTATGATCACCTATAGATCCATCTATGTTGCTGCAAATGATATTTCATTCCTTTTCATGGCTAGTACTATTCCATCATATATATGTATTCATACCTTCTTCACCCATTCATCTGTTGATGGACATTTAGATTGTGAAGCTCTATTCTTAATGCATAGGCAAAAAAGACAGACAGACTTGAATAGATAAATTTTTTAATCGTTTTCATGAATGTATTGACTGTTGTATTGACCTGCTTCTTGAGAAACCTGTATGCAGGTCAGGAAGTAACAGAACTGGACATGGAACAACAGACTAGTTCCAAATAGGAAGAGGAGTACGTGAAGGCTGAATATTGTCACCGTGCTTGTTTAACTTATATGCAGAGTACATCATGAGAAACACTGGGTGGAAGAAGCACAAGCTGGAATCAAGATTGCCAGGAGAAATATCAATAACCTCAGATATGCATATGACTCCACCCTTATGGCAGAAAGTGAAGAAGAACTAAAGAGACTCTTGATGAAAATGAAAGAGAAGAGTGAAAACGTTGGCTTAAAGCTCAACATTCAGAAAACTAAGATCATGGCATTCAGTCCCATAACTTCATGGCAAATTGATGGGGAAACAGTTGAAACAGTTGTTGACTTTATTTTGGGGGGCTCCAAAATCACTGCAGATGGTGATTGTAGCCATGAAATTAAAAGACGCTTACTCCTTGGAAGGAAAGTTATGACCAACCTAGACAGCATATTAAAAAGCAGAGACATTACATTGTCCACAAAGGTCCATCTAGTCAAGGCTATGATTTTTCCAGTAGTCAGGTATGGATGTAAGAGTTGGACTATAAAGAAAGCTGAGCACTGAAGAATTGATGCTTTTGAACTGTGGTGTTGGAGAAGACTCTTGAGCATCTCTTGGACTGCAAGGAGATCCAACCAGTCCATCCTAAAGGAGATTAGTCCTGGTTGTTCATTAGAAGGACCAATATTGAAGCTGAAACTCCAATACTTTGGCCACCTGATGCAAAGAGCTGACTCATTTGAAAAGACCCTGATGCTGGGAAAGATTGAGGGCAGGAGGAGAAGGGAACGACAGAGGATGAGATGGTTGGATGGCATCACCGACTCAATGGACATGAGTTTGGGTAGACTCCGGCAGTTGGTGATGGACAGGTAGGCCTGGTGTGCTGCAGTTCATGGGGTTGCAAAGAGTCAGACACAACTGAGTGACTGAACTGAACTGAACTGATTGACTGTTGTGAGAATGACAAATAAGAAGAAATTGTTACCATGTAGTTGAAAAGCAATGGACTGATTCTCTAAAACATGTGTGTGTATATAACTGTGTGCACAGAGGATGAGATGGTTGGATAGCATCACTGATTCAATGGACATGAACTTGGGCAAACTCCAAGTGATGGTGAAGGACAGGGAGGGGGAAACCTAGTGTGCTGCAGTCCACGGGATTGCAAAGAGTTGGACATGACTTGGCAACTGAACAACAACAACACAAACAAATACACATCAGGTTATAATTTTCTTTAAATACCTTCTGTGAGCATCACTAAAGATATTTTTTCTTAACAGTAATGAGATTTGGATGTTAAAGAGAAAGGGTCACAGGAGTTCTAAGAAATAGCTAAGCATTTAATTTCATGTAAGGAGAGAATTAAGATATGAGTATTTGGTAATTCTCTCATCTTAATCATTTTTATTTAAAAAATACATAGTTATCATAGTCAGGAGAAATATGTATATTCAAAATATTCTCTGGTTGGTCACATGAGATGCATTAATGCTGAAAAATGCAAAGTAATTCACTGGTCTATTTTGAGAGAATTTAAAAAGTCAAGAATAAATGTTACTTTAATTTCTCAAAATAAAAGTTGCTTATATTTTCTTTTATTGAGTTAGAGAGTTTACCCATATAGCCAATTATAAGTATGTGGTTAAAATGAATTATGAGTTCAGATATGAAGCAATAACTACAGGAGATTACTTGGTATAAAATGCCTCATCCAAAGATACAAATATGTGAAGAAAAAGTGTTCTAAAAACAGAAAACTTCACTGCAGGTGCCTGCTATTGGTAATGTCATGCAATAAAGCAGTTGGCATTGATCTATGTTTTCATAAAGCCTGTGGTATTTTTTAGGCTTATTAGCAAAGTGCACTTTGTAAAGTTGCGGGTTTAAATGCCTTTCTAAGGGTGAGTACTTCTCACGATGAAGAAATAAGGGTCCCTTTGCTTTTTCAGCAATTTTATAAATAGCTCCTTGTGGGTTTGCAAAAGAAGGCAAAGCTAAGATAAAACTGACCTTAAAACACTTGGAGGTCTTCCACCACCTGTAAAATAATCCACTTGAATAGTACTGAAACATTCAGGATCTGGACCTTCCTCATTATAAGCTAACGGAACAGCCAGATTTGAGCACAAATTGTGGTTGTTAACAATCTCTCCATTGAGACTATATCATTTCAAGCCCTAATAGGAATGACAAATAGTAGCACAAAAGCCATGCAGAATCCAGGCATCAGTTAAGCAGATTTCATTGCCAGACCTAGGATGCCACAAAACCCACCTCTCTGTTTTATTCACTTCAGCTGTGACACCTTGTTAGTTATCTTAACACCCATGACTCACCTTTGCATGTCCTTTGTGATATCTAATATGTAAGTCAAATATTTAGCGACAAATAGTTTTTATTCCTTTAAAAGAATGCTTCCATTTTCCTAGAATGCTTATGTTTTAGGGTTTTTTTTATTTCCCACTATATATTTCAGGAAAACGATAATCGAAGTTAATTTTGATCCATTGATGATTTTGACTCATTGGTTTCACTGATGATTATATACACCATCAAAAAGAAACACTTCAAATTTCTAGAGGGTGTGAAAGGAAAATGTGAACAACTACATGAACTAATAATACAGAAGTATATGCACGTCTACTGTTAGAATCACATTTTTAGATGATGTAGGAACACTGACTTTGTCTTAAGGCATCTTATAATCTGATTTTTTATTTTATTATTTGTTTATGCATGCATGCTAAGTCTCTTCAGTCATGTCTGACTCTTTGCGACCCCATGGACTGTAGCCAAGCTCCTCTGTCCTTGGGATTCTCCAGGCAAAATTACTGGAGTGGGTTGCTATGCCCTCCTCCAGGGGACCTTCCCGACCCAGGGATGACATCCACTTCCTTACATTTGTGGCATTCGAAGGTGGGTTCTTTACCACTAGTGCTACCTGGGAAGCCCGTTAATTGTCTATATCAAGGAGTAAAAAAATCAAGGCTTCTAACACTATGAGGCTCATGCCTCTAACTGTTTTTCTCTTGAATTTTTTGACAGAATGTGTTCAAGAATAGAATCATTTCTTTGAGGAAGTGACCAATAGTGTGAAAATCACCAATTCATTAAACTTCAAGGTCTATTAAATAGCTCACCTGATCTGGACCCCATAGAAGAGAATCAGGCCAAAAGTCTGCCCTCTCCAGCACTACCTGTGAAGGAGATTCTGTGTTGTATTTATGCATCTGGTCATGCAAGAACTGGCCAAGCTCCAGCCATCCTCTCTTTCCATGACCCTTCCAAGCACACCTGTCCACCATCTGCTCTCTGCCCTCGATTCTTCTCACTCTCTTCCAACTCAAACTATATTCTGATCAGGGTAAGTACCTACATCAGAAGTTCTCCAGCTTGGGTGAAGAAGAATATATTCCATTTCACAATTATGTATTGCTGAAGCACTTACTGGGGCTTCCCAGGTGGCGCTAGTGATAAAGAACCTGCCTGCCAGTGCAGGAGAAGAAAGAGATGTGGGTTCAATCCCTGGGACAAGAAGATCCCTTGGAGGAGGGCATGGCAACCCACTCCAATATTCTTGCCTGGAGAATCCCATGGACAGAGGGAGCTGGTGAGCTACAGTCCATAGGGTCACAAAGAGTCAGACAAGAGTGAAGCGACTTAGCACTCATGCAAAGCACTTACTGCATTTACTGTACACAAAAAACGTTGAATGTGCCAATTTTTCTCAGTAGCTTAGTGATTATTTGCTGATGTATTCAACTTTTTTGCACCATATTTTGGGTGTGATATCTGAAAAATGTGAAAACTGAAGGCTCAAAATTGGGTTATACTGACCCTCTTCTGCAATTTGTATCTTTTCAATGGCTTTCATGTATACTGCTATAGAAACTGATGAAAAAGAGAAAATAATCAATTTAGAAAGATTTTGATTTGATTTTCCCCATATGAGAATATATATGGTAAGACATTTTCCTACAGAGTTATGACACCATAATTCCATATTCAGAAATATATTATTATGCATTTATAAAATAACAAGATTTATAACTATTTCCTTTAGCAAGAGAAATATTTCTTGATTTTGTGCAATTTTAAAAGCAATAGAAATTATTACAGCATAGCTAGTAATAATAGCTAATAAATGTGACTACCTCAGAGTCTTATTTCAAAGTATTGCTGAAGCAGTTTTTTGGTTGTAAATTGGGTAATACCATAAGAGCCTTCTGAAAATTAGTTATAAATTAGAGGATATTATAAGAACATTCCTTGTGAAGTTTAATTAGAAATTATTCATGTCACATTAGTCTAAATCACACTAAAATGAATCCAATTATATTGACACTAAATATTCAATTTTAAAATAGAGCTTTTATGCCTATTATCCAAGCTGGGCACAAATATTTACAAAAGTTTCTGGTTGTCTTTCCTGCTGTCTCAACAATAAATGAACAAGCAGAATGTTTATTTGGGTAAAGACAAAGGTCATGTTTATAAAATATACCCCAAAATGCTCTTGTAAAGCAAAATAGGAATATATTATGTATACAAATATAGACAAGTAGGTCCATATTTAAGACAGATTCCCTAACTGAAACACACATTTTAAAATTTGGCCAGTTTCAAAGTAAATATTATAATCTACAGTATCATAATTTGATATCTCTTCAGAAAGTTCATGCTCAGTATTTTTTGGTAGGAGCCACAAATTGCTGTAATTAAGACAGACATCTACACAATGATGGGTGATGGTATCAGGCACCAGGCAATTTAGAGGTATGCATATGAAGAAGTAAAATTGTACCACTTCACGCCAGTCAGAATGGCTGCAATCTAAAAGTCCACAAGCAATAAATGCTGGAGAGGATGTGGAGAAAAGGGAACCCTCTTACACTGATGATGGGAATGCAAACTAGTACAGCCACTATGGAGAACAGTGTGGAGATTCCTTAAAAAAATGGAAATAGGACTGCCATACGACCCAGCAATCCCACTGCTGGGCATACACACCGAGGAAACCAGAATTGAAAGAGACACGTGTACCCCAATGTTCATCATAGCACTGTTAATAATAGCCAGGACATGGAAGCAACCTAGATGTCCATCAGCAGACGAATGGATAAGAAAGCTGTGGTACATATACACAATGGAGTATTACTCAGCCATTAAAAAGAATACATTTGAATCAGTTTTAATGAGGTGGTTGAAACTGGAGCCAATTATACAGAGTGAAGTAAGCCAGAAAAAAAAAAAAAACACCAGTACAGTATACTAATGCATATATATGGAATTTCATAAGATGGTAATGATAACCCTGTATGCGAGACAGCAAAAGAGACACAGATGTATAGAAGAGTCTTTTGGACTCTGTGGGAAAGGGAGGGGAGGGATAATTTGGGAGAATGGCATTGAAACATGTATAATATCATATAAGAAATGAATCGCCAGTCCAGGTTTGATGCAGGATAGAGGAAGCTTGGGGCTGGTACACTGGGATGACCCAGAGCAGGGAGGGAGGTGGGAGGGGGGTTCAGGATTGGGAACACGTGTACACCCATGGCGAATTCATGTTGATGTATGGCAAAACCAATACAATATTGTAAAGTAATTAGCCTCTAATTAAAATAAATAAATTAAAAAATAATAATAAAAGAAGTAAAATTGTAACATTACCATAAAATTATGAAATGAAACAAAATTTCTAATTAGGTTTTAGCCATGAAACATAATTTTTCCTTCATGCTTATAATATTGTAATGAAGATCAATAATGGAAAGTCAGTAGCCATCAACAGTATGTCAATAACTGACCATATTATGTATGTAACATCTAAACAGCTTATAATTTCTAAAATTCTATTTTTCATGAACCCTTAGCAAGCATATGCATTGAGAAGTTCACAGAGAAATGACTGACTCTAAAGTCAGTGTAAGGTTTTTCTTATTTCTTTTTTCCTTTTTTAAAAATTTGTTTATTCTGCAATTATGTAAAGTTTAAAAATAAAATAAAATTTAAAAAACTTAAAAAATTTGTTTATTCTTTTTTAAATATAAATTTATTTATTTTCATTGGAAGTTAATTACTTTACAATATTGTACTGGTTTTGCCATGCATCAAAATGAATCCACCACAGGTATACACGTGTCCCCCATCCTGAACCCCGCTCCCTCCTCCCTCCCCGTACCACCCCTCTGGGTCCAAAGTATAGAAATAGAGAGGGTTTTGTTTTTTAATTGAGATTTTAACTTACATGCAGAGTACATCATGAGAAACGCTGGACTGGAAGAAACACAAACTGGAGTCAAGATTGCCGGGAGAAATATCAATAACCTCAGATATGCAGATGACACCACCCTTATGGCAGAAACTGAAGAGGAACTCAAAAGCCTCTTGATGAAAGTGAAAGTGGATAGTGAAAAAGTTGGCTTAAAGCTCAACATTCAGAAAATGAAGATCATGGCATCCGGTCCCACCACTTTATGGGAATTAGATGGGGAAACAGTGGAAACAGTGTCAGACTTTATTTTTCTGGGCCCCAAAATCACTACAGATGGTGACTGCAGCCATGAAATTAAAAGACGCTTACTCCTTGGAAAGAAAGTTATGACCAACCTAGATAGCATATTCAAAAGCAGAGACATTACTTTGCCAACAAAGGTCCATCTAGTCAAGGCTATGGTTTTTCCTGTGGTCATGTATGGATGTGAGAGTTGGACTGTGAAGAAGGCTGAGCATTGAAGAATTGATGCTTTTGAACTGTGGTGTTGGAGAAGATTCTTGAGAGTCCCTTGGACTGCAAGGAGATCCAACCAGTCCATTCTGAAGGAGCTCAGCCCTGGGATTTCTTTGGAAGGAATGATGCTAAAGCTGAAACTTCAGTACTTTGGCCACCTCATGCGAAGAGTTGACTCATTGGAAAAGACTCTGATGCTGGGAAGGATTGGGGGCAGGAGGAGAAAGGGACGACAGAGGATGAGATGGCTGGATGGCATCATTGACTCGAAGGACATGAGTCTGAGTGAACTCCAGGAGTCGGTGATGGACAGGGAGTCCTGGCATGCTGTGATTCATGGGGTTGCAAAGAGTCGGACACGACTGAGTGACTGATCTGATCTGATCTGATTTATTATTTTTAGAATGAAATACTTTTATTAGAACTGATGTAATGTTTGATGGGGAAACTACATTCACATTAAATTTGATTTGTATAAGCTCCTCTGTATGTGTGTATGTGTGTTTATGTAACATAGTATGAATGGCAATTGCATGGGCTATAAAATCTGACATTTGTTAGTGGACACTTACATCCATTCAACATCTGTGAAAAGGGTAATAGTGTGTAAATATTCCTTTGCTGAATTGTTGCAAACATTGTGAAAGAAATAATAATCACTCAGGAGACAATCATTCTTGTACTGGTGGTGGTGTCTTTACTGAGACAGAGGGGAAAAGATGGCCCATCTATCCGTTGCTGATTTTAAGTCTTACGGGCTTTGACTTTTTTAATCATAAACATCCACCATTTGATCAATGAATACTAGTTAGATAGACCCTTCTATGATGCCTGAGCATTTCTTCCCTAACACACCACCCTCCCCTGCTAGGTAGGCCATTGGTTTTCTAAGAAACCATATCTGTGACTGCAAGATTCAAGACCATTACAGTAGCATTGTCCCCATGACCAAGTAGCCCCTGTGAACTTCCTGTCTCGCCAAAGCTGTGCTTTTGTGCTTTTAGCAATGAGGTCCTGCAAGCACCCAAATCCACACTTCTTCACCTCCCATCCCAGGGCAGAGACTCTAGACACTTGGTTATCAAGAAATGGACAAGCCTGGGAGTGGAGCTGGTTTGGATGGGTAGACTTTCAAGGGGTGGGAGCAAGGAGAATGGAGCCTGAATCACAAGTGAGAGAGATCTGAGCTGTCTCTGGGAACAGCTGTTTAGGAAAGAAAATCAAAATTGTTCAAAAGTCAGGGCCACTACTATATATATATATACAATAGATAACTAACAAGGACCTGCTATATAGCCCTGCTGCTGCTAAGTCACTTCAGTCATGTCCAACTCTGTGCGACCCCATAGACGGCAGCCCACCAGGCCCCACTGTCCCTGGGATTCTCCAGGCAAGAACACTGGAGTGGGTTGCCATTTCCTTCTCCAATGCACGGAAGTGAAAAGTGAAAGTGAAGTCGCAAAGTCGTGTCTGACTCTTAGTGACCCCATGGACTGCAGCCTACCAGGCTCCTCCGTCCATGGCAGGAGCATTTTCATTTCCTCCGTTCATTTTCTAGGCAAGAGTACTGGAGTGGGTTGCCATTGCCTTCTCCGCTATATAGCCCAGGGAACTGTATTCAGTACTTTGTACAGCCTATACAGGAAGAGAATCTTAACAAGATTTAAGTTCAGTTCAGTCGCTCAGTCCTGTCAACTCTTTGCAACCCCATGGACAGCAGCAAGCCAGGCTTCCCTGTCCATTACCAACTCCCGGAGCTTGCTCAAACTCACGTCCATTAAGTCGGTGATGTCATCCAACCATCTCATCCTCTGTTGTCTCCTTCTCTTCCTGCTTTCAATTTTTCCCAGCATCAGGGTCTTTTCCAATGAGTCAGTTCTTCTCATCAGGTGGCCAAAGTATTGGACCTTTCAATGGTCAGCATCAGACCTTTCAACAAATATTCAGGACTGATTTCCTTTGATATTGACAAGTTTGATCTCCTCCCAGTCCAAGGGAATCTCAAAAGTCTTCTCCAACACCACAGTTGAAAAGCATCAATTATTCAGAGCTCAGCTGTCTTTTTAGTCCAGCTCTCACATCTATAGGTGACTACTGGAAAAACCAAAACTTTGACTAGACGGATCTTTGTTGGCAAAGTAATATCTCTGCTTTTTAATATGTTGCCTATGTTGGTCACAGTTTTTCTTTCAAGGAGCAAGTGTCTTTTAATTTCATGGCTGCAGTCACCATCTGCAGTAATTTTGGAGCCCCAAAAAATAGTCTGTCACTGTTTCCCCATCTGTTTGCCATGAAGTAATGGGACTGGATGCCATGATCTTAGTTTTATGAATGCTAAGTTTTAAGCCAGCTTTTTCACTACCCTCTTTCACTGTCATCAAGGGACTCTTTAGTTCTTCTTCGCTTTCTGCCATAAGGGTGATGTTATCTGCATATCTGAGGTTATTGATATTTCTCCCAGCAATCTTGATTCCAGCTTGTGCTTCATCCAACCCGGCATTTTGCATGATGTACTCCGCATATAAGTTAAATAAGCAGGGTGACAGTATACAGCCTTGACGTACTCCTTTCTGGATTTGGAACCAGTCTGCTGTTCCATATCCAGTTCTAACTGTTGCTTTTTGACCTGCATACCAATTTCTCAGGAGGCAGGTCAGGTGGTCTGGTATTCCCATCTCTTGAAGAATTTTCCACAGTTTGTTGTGATCCACACAGTCAAAGGCTTTGACATAGTCAATATAGCAGAAGTAGATGTTTTTCTGGAATATTTTTCTCTTGCTTTTTCGATGATCTAATGGATGTTGGCAATTTGATCTATGTTTGATTGAATCTGATTCACTTTGTTATACAGCAGAAACTAACACAACATGGTAAATCAACTACACGCCAATATTTTTTTAAGTAAATTAAAAAAAAATAAGGACCTACGTATGGAAACCAAGACTGAAAGCAAAACACTGAGAGAGACAGAGAAAGAGACTGAGGAATGTATTTATTCCTGGGAGGAGCCCTGGAGCAGAAGCTTGTGAGCTGAAGGAATTCTTTTATGGGGTCTGCTCTGGAGCCGGGGGCTTTGAGGGCCCAGAGTCTTGTTGGAGAGTAGTCATTTCAGACCACTGTGCTGGGGTCAAATTCAATCAGCCTCTGTGATCAAAGTGCTCACCTCTCACCTCTCATCAGTTCAATATTTAAAATCCCTCAGCCCGTTGGTCCTAATAACAGGGCTTCAAAGCCACTTTCCCTGTTAGAAACTCATTTCTGGTGGTGGCATGCCATCTTGTCCCCACCTGTGGATTTTCAAGTCTAACTCTCTTCCATGTACCCAGATCTTACCCATAGGCTTTTTTCTGTTATTATGAATGTTGTTCCTACGATCTTTTTGAGTACCTAGGCCCAACCTTGCTTCTGTCACATCTCATCCAAGATGTTGAAATCCTGGGACTATCTTCCCAGTGTCTGAAACTGATATCACCTTAGGACTTCACTCCAGGTACAACCCTCACCACATCCTCTGTCTTTCTCACTGTTGGGGTTCCCCAGGCATGCTTCCAATTGATTATTTATGCCACTCCTTCCCTTTTTGTAGTCATCTGAAATGCCATCGTTTGTATAACCTTTGACCCATATTCCCTCACACCTGCATATCTGTGGCCTGGCTCTTTGGGTTCCAAAACAAAAAGACCTTCTCTAGTAAAGTCAAGCAAAGGATTTATCATAGGAATATATCTGCATAAGCAACTGAAAGTATTGGATCATAAAGAATCAAAGCATTCATAAGGACAAAGTCATTCATCTATTCCATATAAGCTAGTAATCTTTCTTTGTTCCTCACATCACCTGTTTCTCTGCACACCTTCACCTGTTCATTTATATTATACTCCCTCATAATTTGCATATGTTTCATTTTGACTGCCTATGGTCCTTCTCTCTCCTCTTCATAACTGTTGTGTTTCAAATATCTCTTCACATGGACAAAATTCTGGGTGTTTCTCAGTTTAAATAATTACCTAGTCACTAGATAAGACTGTTCAATTGCACTTCCTTTTGGGTCACAAGTTATAGGTAAGCAGTCCCTAGTCAATCTATTAACTGGCTATGCATGGATCAGATGCTTAACACTGGTCCAACTACAAAGGACATGTCAGGGTCCCAGAACCCCACATGCCTGCAGACCCACTCCCTCAGCAGAGCATACAGGCGGGGCAGGGACTGCAGCATCTCAAAGATACTGTTTTCCTGGTGGTATTTCTTTCTGTGTCTCTGAACCCCAAGAACAGACAGACAGCCCATTTGCAAACCCTACAAGGTTTGAAATGGTGGCATATGGTGACAAGAAAATTTACATAATTCATTCTTTTTAACAGTTGATTTGATTCAGATTTCAAAGAAATGCTATGTAGAGATATTCGGAAAGATTTTTTCTTAGCAATTATTATGTAGATAAAAATGATTTAAGTCAAGCCATTCCTTTGAAAGTAATTATTTGAACACCAAGAAAAGCTAGATTTATTTGTAAGTAGAATTAACAGAAGCAGGAAGACTGGTTCCTACAACTTTTATCTGCTAAAGATTATAGATTTTTGTGCTACATAATTAATCATCTTTTAGAAGCTTTTAGATGATTAAGGAGAAATACCTCAAAAGCCAAATTTTCTTCCATTTCACAGATGGAGACATCTTTAATGCAGAAAATATGCTAAACATTGTAGTTTGAGCATCAGAAAAGGCTCTCTATAAAATACAGCTGAGAATAAGCAGAGCAACATGATTAGGCAGGAGAATTTCACATCTTTTAGCTCCTTCAAAAAATTTAAAGTGCAGATAAAAATTATCAAAATTGACATAAAACTTGCTGAAAGAAAAAAGTAGTTATTAAAATACTTTAAAATGGGTCAGTCAAAATAAATATTGTTTTAAGTTGCACATGGTTTTCACTACCCTCAGGGAATCTATTGTCAATGCTTTTTCACGCTAACTGTGTTTTAAAACACGATTTTTTTAATGCTTGTTCACCAAGTGTCAAAGCCATAACTAATTGCATAAAATATTATCTGGATTCTAAGGGAGCCTCCAGGAAAAAAAAAATGAGATTTCCAGGAAATTCCTTTCTATGCCCTAGGATGGTGATTCAATGTAAAGGAAGGCATGTATTTACAATGTTGTTGACTTGCCTTTATTACTAATCAATGGCCTCACTGAGAAATGCTATAAAAATCATATCAAATTCAACATTCCCATCAGGTAGGGATGCTGCCTAGGACATTGTCTGCTATTCTTACCACAGGTCCTCCTAGGCAGGCTTAAGAAAAGACCCCAGATTCTGAATAACTGCCTGACCTCCTTTCATATCTCTCTTGTTACTAAGCAACTGAGGGTCAGAGTTGTGTCTTTCTCTAGAAACCACAGGAGACTCTGGGTGCATATGTGTGTGTGTGTGCGTTCACCACATTGGCATTGGTGTGTGCACCCCCATACTCCTTCATCTTGACTAACTTGCTATTGACTTTGAGGTTTGCAAGCCGATGCAAATCCTTTATGGAACAAAGGGGTCAGTTGCACAATATATTGGTGCCTGACGAGTGGCGAGGACAGAGCCGGCAGCCTGTTCCCGATCATGCTGAGCACAAAATCTAGGGGACAGATTGGTTATTGCGGCACGTGGAACCAGGCTGTGACACCATGATTATCAAAACAGTCAAAAAACTGTTTTACTTTCTTAAGATTATCAAAAGCCCATTAAAGAAGCTCATGTCACAAGTTTGGACTTGTCATGTCTATACAGCTTGCCAAGAATAACTTTAGGGCCATTCTATCTAATTGCTGCTCACAAGGGAATTCAGCTTGGCTTTCTGGAAGAATATAACCAAAAACAACATGGACCTTCACATCTATTTTTACTTTTTATAATAATTCTTTAAATTCATGTGAAATTCCTTGTACAACTGGTTTTGAAAAGAGGTTCCACCTAATTAATTTAGAATAATTGACAGAGATGTACTGGAATTTGAAAGAACTATTAATAGAAACTATGTATTATATCATGGAAATATAATTATTGCCAGAACTTATGGGAACAGAACTCACAAGCCAAATATAGATTCTATAATATTCTGCCTTACAGAGAAGTTTTTTGACAAAAATATTTTTAGGTTTATGGAAAGTCATGGTGACTATATTTTAATATATTGAAACATTTTATTTTGGGGGTGTATGATACAATACACCCCTTTGTTTTTACTGTTTGTTTAATACTCTGTCGACAAACTCTTTAAACCTTACCACAGCCCTGTCTAAATTGCTCTAAAGCTCTCAATTATTTGAGGCTAAAAAGATATAATAAAGCATATTGTATCATGAAGACTTTTATTATCTATTGATTTGAAATATGCTGTAAAACGAGTATTTGGATCTCTAATTATCTTTCTATAAGTATACCATGGTATCTAATGCATTTTATTAAATGAGGCTACTTGGAACTCACTCATTAGTATTCTACTGTCATATTAAAAAAGCAGAAGTGTTGGCAGTATTTCTAGAAATAAGGCATCAGGAGAGCAGGTGGATTCATAAAAGGAAAGAGTATTTACAGGAAGGTGAGCATACAGGGGTAACTCTTGTTAAAAACACCTCTGCGTGTTTTTCATGTCACTCTCACTTAGCTGGCTGGGAAACCACACAAAGACTTCCTGTCTCATGCACAGAATCAGACTCAAAATATTTATCAGGCTTTTCTAAAACCATAAACATAACTCACTGAACGTCTAGACAGGAATAATTAGTATTTAAAATAAAGGATACTTATGATGGATTGTGAACCCTGGTGTCTCACTGATTAAATGCATGTAGATGTTTTGATATTTAAGTTCCATGAAAAACGTCGGCTTCCAGAACTGGCCTCACCCCTAAGATGATATTTTCATTCAGTCTCATCCAGTTTTCTCCCATTACGGCCAGCCTGAGATCCCACATCTGTCAAGTTAATTTGCCTTGCTGTCATCCTCACATAGGACTTGCTCACCTCCATTGTACCATCATATTTCAGTGACTTTAACTAGAATTCTCTTTCCAACCAACTTGGTTCATCGTTTCTTTAACATCCTTGAGAATGCATTTTATGAAGTTTATCTTACTTGGTAGTGGTGGCGGGGAGGGGGTCGGGATGGTTGCCCCTCACTCTGTCTGTTTCTGGAATACAGAAATACCCACTCTTTCCAGCCATTGATGGGTTTCTCAGTAAATTCTCTACATTTCACATATATTTGTTGTCAAATGTACCTAAATTAAAAAAATCAAACATCTGGACAAATCCAGATATAATTAATGCAAACTATCATTTTAGTATTATTTGTGATAGTTCAGTTCAGTTCACTGGCTCAGTCTGTCTGACTCTTTGCAACCCCATGAACTGCAGCACACCAGGCCTCCCTGTCCATCATCAACTCCTGGAGTTTACCCAAACTCATGTCCATTGAGTCGGTGATGCCATCCAACCATCTCATCCTCTGTCATTCCCTTCTCCTCCTGCCCTCAACCTTTCCCAGCATTAGGGTCTTTTCCAATGAGTCAGCTCTTCACATCAGGTGGCCAAAGTATTGGAGTTTCAGCATCAGTCCTTCAAATGAACACCCAAGACTGATCTCCTTTAGGATGGACCGATTGGATCTCCTTGCAGTCCAAGGGACCCTCAAGACTCCTCTCCAACACCACAGTTCAAAAGCATCAATTCTTCTGTGCTCAGCTTTCTTTATGTTCCAACTATCACATCCATACCTGACTACTGGAAAAACCATAGCCTTGACTAGACTGGCCTTTGTTGACAAAGTAATGTCTCTGCTTTCTAATATGCTATCTACCTTGGTCATCAGAGAAGGCAATGGCAACCCACTCCAGTACTCTTGCCTGGAAAATTCCATGGGCGGAGGAGCTTGGTAGGCTGCAGTCCACGGGGTCACGAAGAGTCGGACACTTACTGTGCGACTTCACTTTCACTTTTCGCTTTCTTTCTTTTGTTTTTGTTTTTGTTTTTGTTTTGTTTTTTTTAAAGAAAATTTTATTTTATTTTTATTTTTAAACTTTACATAATTGTATTAGTTTTGCCAAATATCAAAATGAATCTACCACAGGTATACATGTGTTCCCCATCCTGAACCCTCCTCCCTCCTCCCTCCCCATACCATCCCTCTGGGTCGTCCCAGTGCACTAGCCCCAAGCATCCAGTATCGTGCATCGAACCTGGACTGGCAACTCATTTCATACATGATATTTTACATGTTTCAATGCCATTCTCCCAAATCTTCCCACCCTCTCCCTCTCCCACAGAGTCCATAAGACTGTTCTATACTCACTTTTCGCTTTCATGCATTGGAGAAGGAAATGGCAACCCACTCCAGTGTTCTTGCCTGGACAATCCCAGGGACGGTGGAGCCTGGTGGGCTGCGGTCTGTGAGGTCGCACAGAATCGTACACGACTGAATCAACTTGGCTGCAGCAGCAGCAGCAGCAGCTTGGTCATAACTTTCCTTCCAAGGAGTAAATGTCTTTTAATTTCATGGCTGCAGTCACCATCCAGTGATTTTGGAGCCCAAAAAAATAAAGTCAGCCACTGTTTCCACTATTTCCCCATCTATTCGCCATGAAGTGATGGGACTGGATGCCATGATCTTAGTTTTCTGAATGCCAACTTTTTCACTCTCCTCTTTCACTTTCATCAAGAGGCTCTTTAGTTTTTCTTCACTTTCTGCCATAAGGGTGGTGTCATCTGCACATCTGAGGTTATTGGTATTTCTCCCAGCAATCTTGATTCCAGCTTGTGCTTCATCCAGCCCAGCATTTCTCATGATTTACTCTGCATAGAAGTTAAATAAGCAGGGTGACAGTATACAGCCTTGACATACCCCTTTTCCTGTTGTTCCATGTCCATTTCTAACTGTTGCTTCCTGACCTGCATACAGATTTCTCAAGAGGCAGGTCAGGTGGTCTGGTATTCCCATCTCTTTCAGAATTTTCCACAGTTTATTGTGATCCACAAAGTCAAAGATTTTGGCATAGTCAATAAAGCAGAAATAGATGTTTTTCTGGAACTGTCTTGCTTTTTTGATGATCCAGCGGATGTTCGCAATTTGATCTCTGGTTCCTCTGCCTGTTCTAAAACCAACTTGAACATCTGGAAGTTCACGGTTGAAGCCTGGCTTGAAGAATTTTGAGCATTGCTTTACTAGCATGTGAGATGAGTGCAACTGTGCTGTAGCTTAAAGATTCTTTGGCATTGCCTTTCTTAGGGATTGGAATGAAAACTGACCTTTTCCAGTTCTGTGGCCACTGCTGAGTTTTCTAAATTTGCTGGCATATTGAGTGCAACACTTTCACAGCATCATCTCTTAAGATTTGAAATAGCTCAACTGGAATTCCATCACCTCCACTAGCTTTGTTTGTAGTGATGCTTCCTAAGGCCCACTTGACTTCACATTCCAGGGTGTCTGGCTCTAGGTGAGTGATCACACCATCAAAATTATCTGAGTCATGAAGATCTTTTTTGTATCATTCTGTGTATTCTTGCCACCTCTTCTTAATATCTTCTGCTTCTGTTAGTTCTATACCATTTCTGTCCTTTATTGCGCCCATCTTTGCATAAAATGTTCCCTTGGTATCTCTAATTTTCTTGAAGAGGTCTCTAGTCTTTCCCATTCTATTGTTTTCCTCTATTTCTTTGCACTAATCACTGAAGAAGGCTTTTTTATCTCTCCTTGCTATTCTTTGGAACTCTGCATTCACATGGGTATATCTTTCCTTTTCTCCTTTGATTTTTGTTTCTCCTCTTTTCACAGCTATTTGTAAGGCCTCCTCAGACAGCCATTTGGCTTTTTTGCATTTTTTTTTCCCTTGGGGATGGTCTTGATCCCTGTCTCCTGTACAATGTCATGAACCTCCGTCCATAGTTCATCAGTCACTCTGTCTATCAGATCTAGTCCTTTAAATCTATTTCTCACTTCCACTGTATAATCATAAAGAATCTGATTTAGGTCATACCTGAATAATCTAGTGGTTTTCCCCACTTTCTTCAATTTAAGTCTGCATTTGGCAATAAGGAGTTCATGATCTGAGCCACAGTCAGCTCCTGCTCTTGTTTTTGCTGACTGTATATCTCATTGGAGATACCAATGAGGAGGAGATACCCCACGTCTAAGGTAAGGAGTAGCGGCTGTGCTTTGCTGGAGCAGCCGTGAAGAGATATCCCAAGTCCAAGGTAAGAGAAATCCCAGTAAGATGGTAGGTGCTGAAAGAGGGCATCAGAGTGCAGACAGACTGAAAGGACAATCACAGAAAGCTAGCTAATCTGATCACCTGGACCACAGTCTTGTGATAGTTAACTTCAAATAATTAATATCCCTCTGTTTATTGGCCCCATAAGTTAAAATGAATATTAATATTATGCAAAAAAAAAAAAAAGCTTTTAGATCAACTAAGTTTAGAAAATGGCTTCCCTCATAGCTCAGTTGCAAAAGTATCTGCCTGCAAAGCAGGAGACCCCAGTTCAATTCCTGGGTCAGGAAGATCCCCTGGAGAAGGGATAGGCTACCCACTCTAGTATTATGGCCTGGGGAATTCCATGGACTGTATAGTCCATGGGGTCACAAAGAGTCAGATATGACTGAGCAACTTTCACTTACAATTTCAATTTTAGAAAGTCTGTGTTAAACAATACTTAATAGTTTCCATACTGTACAACCTCCAGTAGCAGTTTTTTTGTACTACAGTACAGATATCCTTTAAGTGGGACTAGAGAACACAGTATTTTTTAAACCTATGTAACCATGAAAACTCTCTTTAAAACATGTTTTGTAGAGTATTGTTGGGCCACCCTGGAAAATGTTATGTAGTCCCTTAGTTGAGGCTAGACTCTATGATAATACAGGAAATAAGATCTAACATTTGTTATGATGCTGCAGATTAGTTATTTTTCAAGCAATGTCATTTCAGAAAGCATTAGACTGAAATACTTCACTCTAGTGAAGTATTCCTGATCCTCTGAGGAGATTTTGTCCCAGAATTATTGAAGAACTTGCCAATTTCACATCACCAGTGACAGTGTTAATTCTCAAACCCTGGACATTACATTCCAAAATGAATCAGTACTAAATGTTTGCAACCACGCAGCCTTCAAGAGCATGAAATCAGCCTTGAGAAATGTGCTGTAAAGCCCATCATTCTGAATCATAAAAATATTAAATCACCATAGATACAGTGGTTCAAAGTGGTTACAGATGTATATACAATAAGTTTCACTGATATATTATGGATCCTTCAATACAACATTTTAATTTTAAAATGGTCATTTTTATTCTCAAATAAGTGGAAAATAATGCAATTCTTTTTTTTTTTTTTTTTTTTTTTTGGTAGCACTGTACCACTCGTGAGATCTAAATTCCTCAACCAGTGACTGAACCTGTGCCCCAGGGAGTGAAAATCCTATCACTGGACCATCAAGAAATTTTCAAGAATACAATTCTAAAAGTAAGGAGCTAAGATTTAAAAGGAAAATAAGGATAGCATATATAATTTTATGCAATGAAAATATTGCTCCAATACACATTGAAGTCCATATTTTATATCCTCCACATTTCCTTCCCTGCTTTGATATCTTAGCAAATCTGAAAGAGATAGTATTTATTTCTAGAAATATGAAATTCTAAATTTTGAGAGAATATATATGCAACATTTTTGGAATAAATTTAAAATATGGATACTTGAACAATATGTTAATATATATACTGAAAAAGTATAGCCAATTTTGGTTGAAAGCAACTTACTGAATCAAAAAGAAACACACTTATACAAACACACAGCATATATATTTAGCTTATATAAAGCAAAAATTCATTTTGTTTGTGTGTGTGTTGTGTTTGCATGTTGTGTGTGTCTGTGTGTTGACAGTAACAACTACTTTGGGCCCCAAATTATCAAACTTCAACAATAGTTCACACTATTAAAAGGCAGAAAAATGTCACTCCTATTTTTTGAAGATATACTAGTTGGTCACATTATAGTTTTTTTTTTTTAACTTTACAATATTGTATTGGTTTTGCCATATATCAACATGAATCCGCCACAGGTAGAGTCGAGTATCCAGTGTCCTGAAATTTCTGGTAACTCCTTCATCATATATCACACTTAATAATGTGCACTGCTAGCTCACTTCCCCTTTAGGGCAGCCTGAAAATAAAGCATCTAATATAGCCTATCAGCTAAAGATTACATAACCATTTCAGCAAAAGAAATAACCAAAGATAAAAGACCTCTTGTACATGATAATATTTTGTCTGTGTCTTTGAAATTTCTCATTAGCAAGACACAGAGATCAGTTAAACAATGGCTGACGGTCAGTTTCTGCTCATGGTGATCTTAAATACACTTTTGATCCTGGTTGTGATCAGGGATTTGGTCCCATAATGTAGTGAACTCTTTGAATCCCTTCTCCTCTGAAACATACAAGCATGTATATCCCATCTGAGAGGCACTGAGTCATGAGTCAGACACAGGATCAGACTCAAGGATGGTGCTGAGTTCCAAATCTCAAGAAATCTCAGAATAAAAAGAAATCTGCATTCTGAGCTGTCAAGTGACTCTGAGACAAACTGTCACTAGATCAGTCCCATGGGATGGATTATTTATCACGGTGACCTGCATTGCTTCTCATAGACCAGTGACTGGTTTTGTGTTTGGCACTTCTGTGAAGCCCTGTCTTCCTAAAGCAGAAGAGGCTGCTTCTCCCCTGTGCTCACCTGAGTACACTGCGGATAGCTCTCAGGACTGCTGCTTTGCTCTGTGTTTGCCTTCAGTCTATCTTCTCTAATTGTCTATGAGTTCCTTTAAAGCAAGAATCAGTTTATCATCTTTGTACAAATATAACAGACAAATAAATACCTTAGTCCAACGTGTCTTTGCTTCCCTGGTAGCTCAGCTGGTAAAGAATCTGCCTGCAATGCAGGAGACCCCAGTTCAATTCCTGAGTCAGGAAGATTCCCTGGAGAAGGGATAGACTACCCACTTCAGTATTCTTGGGCTTTCCTGGTGGCTCAAACAGTAAAGAATCCACTTGCAATGCAGGAGACCTGAATTTGATGCCTGGGTTGGGAAGATCCCCTGGAAGAAGTCATGGCAACCCACTCCAATACTCTTGCTTGGAAAATCCCCATGGACAGAGGTGCCTGGTGGGTTACAGGCCATGGGGTCTCAAGGAGTCAGACACGACTGAGTGATTAAGCACACAGTACAACGTATCTTCAGGTCTCTTTTGGCCTTTCTAGCTCTAAAAAATTTCTAATGAATATCATGGGGGAGTCAATAAGGTTGAAATAGAGGTAAATGTTTATTTTAATAGTACTATTCTAGTAGTCAATCAAAGCTATTTATCCATCTTGACATTCAAATGCTGTAGTATTTACAAGCATATGATCACCAGTCATTTAATGACCCTTCTGTCAATCAAAGGTGTCTTTCACACAGGTTTACATAGAATAAGTGTATTTTGTATGCTAAACATCCATATGTGTATTTATATGTACATATATACATGGATACTGGTTTATGTAGACTGCTGACTTGGTAGATTACCCATTCTCTGATCCAGTCTCAGTCTACTTGGTATCAGAGTATTAGTTGTAGAAAGGTGGCTACACTGGGGAAAAAAAGGTAAAGGCTAAAAAAAGATCAGCTCAGGAATAGCAAGAGGCTAATAAAAGAATTCTTCTCTCAGATAAAGCAGAACTTTAAATGTTTTTTTCTCCTTTGGTGAGCAAGATTATGGGTGAAAAAAGAACGTCAGTCAATTCCTTTTCTTGCACTATCTTTATCTTCACACCAAATACATGCCAGTTAGAGGATCCCATTCTGTTTCATCTTCTTGTCTTCTCAAAGGTAGGTTCCTGGGATGTGTTTTTGTCTGGTGGGCATCCTTGATGTCCTCTGCTCTTTTCACTGACAACTCTTATCCACCAAGCAAGACCTGAATACTCATCAAATTTTATGTCTCATCAGGAAAACACTAGCAGAGGGGGAACAGAGCTGGAGCAGAGATGTTAGGAGGAAGGGGTCCCATTATCTCAGGTTGGAGAAGATGGTGTATAAACTAGAACAGTGGCAAGATGGAAGGAAGGCAGCAGAGAGATTTCAGAGGGTTCAAATATGGAGTGGCCTGAGTCATTACATCAAGGGATATAGGAGAAACAAGTCTTCTGTTCAGTTTGCATATTAAGCAGTTAGATGTTTAAAGATGCCTTTCATCAAGGTAGAAACTGCAAGACTGAGAAAGAAGGTGCTTTTGGAGGAAATAGAACCTGTGGGATGAAGACTGAGCATCTCCAGATTGGCTGTTTATGATATCCTGAGATAGTGGGAGACAGCCCCCACATAAAGCTGAAGATAAAGGTTAGAGACTCATCAGAATGTCAGCAATAGGTTATGTCTTGGAAGATATGGGATTGAGTACAGACGGAACTTTAGAAATAAAGAATTAAAGTGGTCCATTTTCAAGGGTGTCTGGCTTTGAGTGGAAAGATTACTACCCGCCAAACTTTCCTAACAGCTTGTTGGTGTAGTAACTGTAAGGAAAGTCTGGGCAAACAAAGGGAGGGTGGGATGCCTAGGATTTTTGTGTGGGCTCATTCTAATTGTGAATTCAAAACATAAGAATGGGAATAGGTGCACAAGAAAGGAGGAAACAAGATGCCAGGGAGGCACCAGCCCAAAAAGAGGGAGGAAATAAACCTAGGTGACATCCAGGAAGATTGTTCACCCTATAGTAGTCAGCCAATGAGGAACTGGGGGACGGACTTATGTGCTAGGGGATAAATTGCTTGTTGTAGCAACACTGGACATGCTTGCCCACCAGACACCCCATCTTGTAAGATCATCGTTAAAGTCTCACTTTTGCTATGCTTCGGGTCTCCAAGTCCATCCCTTGGTTTGGGACTGATGAATGTGTTTCTCACAGCACTGTGCACATGATATCTGTCAGAAGCCACACTCAGAGGAAGAGGAGCTCACAAAGGAGACTGAGAAGGATGTGCTGGAGAGGATAAAGACAGAGCAGGAAGGTCTTGGGTCAGGGAAGACCAAGAACTGAGCTCCCGGGACTGTCACCTGGCATCAGAAAGTGATATAGCACTTGTGGCACAAGACAAAATAATGCCAGCCAAACAGGAACAGCAACTTTCCATAACCCACAAACACCCCTGCTGTTACTTCCTCACCACCATCTAGAAAACAGAATCTGTTAATGTTTTGGTACATAATCTACATCAAAAATGTGCTTCATATATGCAGGTAGAATCAGTAAGTCAATAAGTAAACTCCCCACACAAAATAGTCACTGGTTCTCTTTTTAATGAATTAAACACCATGCAGCAATTTATTATTCAACACATGCTGTGGCGTTTTCCCCACAGTTTTGAAGGGAGAAATCACCTGAAACAAGTCGTGTTATCATGTCCAACGTGAAATGTTTTAATCACATAATGGGTAATTATGTGGGACTCTCATGTGTCTGAGGGTCAAATATCCTATGGTGATTTCTTCATTCTTGTGTAGAGAAGGGGTTCAATATAAGGATCCCAGGTTGTGCCACTCTGGCTTCTGGCCTATTTTGAACTGAAGAGAACCAAGACCCAGCAGATTTTTTAAGTTTATGTCCCCCTTAACTGACTAAAAGAATTTAGGCAGAGAACCTGGTCCAAGAAGAGAGCTGTCAGCACAGATGACCATGAAGGATACAGGGTGAGTGTGGTAACTGGGGTGAGCCTAACAAGGAGATGAGATTCCTCCCCGTGTCCCAAACTCTGCAGACCCAACAAACTCTGGTTCACCAAACATCTGCTCCTCCACCTTTCTGTGAGCTCTCTGGCTACTCTTTGAGGCCCCAGATCCCTGCACCCTTCTCTTAGTTCAGAGACATGTAAACCTCAGTGGACATGTAAACCTTAGTGGCCTGACTGTCTGGGGTTTCAAATTCTTATAGAACTCTGTACACACATAATTAAATATGTTGTTCTCCTTCTAATCTATCCTAGGTTAACCTGATTGTTAGACCAGCCAAAAAGCCAGGAAGGGTAGAGAAATATTTTTTTTCTTCTCCTGATGGCGTGATTTTTTCCTCCTTCCACCAAAAATAGAAAGAGTGGTTAAAAAAAATCACTTAGTAGACAAAGCAGCCTGACTCACACAGTTTGAAAACAATCTTAGAAACTTTGAAGTTTAAAGTTTTAAAATCTCTTTGGTGCACTGTTTCTCTCTGCTACGATCAATCCGAGTGCAAAGGGAAAGGTCAAACACTTCTCACTTCTACCATACTAATGCCAAGAATGGAACTTTAAATTCATTTTCACTTGAAATTTCAGAAGTGAGACAAATTGCTGTTTAATTTTGGCAACAAGAGCATCCTTATTGACAGACTTCAGATTTTGGAGAAGGTGCTAACCTGATTTTTGTCCAGAGATTCAATCTCAGCAGCTGGACCCACCCTTCACACTGCAGATCAAGGGGCATGAGCAAACAGGATCCCTTGTTTCCCTGAAAACCAGTTTTTCAAGTCTTTAAAACAGAAAAAGATTATGTTTAACAATCACATCTACCAGATTGTTACACTGGAAAATACAGCTCGATTTCTTTCTGGATTAAATTGTATAACCAAATCATAAAGAAAATATTTTACAGTAATTTTATGCATTAATCATGGGTTATTTTCTCTCAACTTTTGGGATCTTTCATAACAAAGGTATTTAACAAAACTGAGTTAAATGTTCACTTTCAAGTCATTGATATTAAAGATATGGAAAATTTCTGTCCTCTATGGAGTAATACTGAGTTAAATAAATTAAGAAAATATGAACATTCATATTTATATTTAAACAGAACCGAATGGTCACATTTCAATTTAAATGCATCACTTCAGACAATGATTCTGTCTCTCTAGTAGGATTTTTCTTATTTTTCAGGAAAATTATTTCACAACTTCTGTGGCTTCCTGAGCCTCTGACACTTCTTCTCCACTGATAGGTCATGAACTTAAGTCATATCTATTTTAAGAAGCTGTGAGTTCTTACTCATTTGCATTTTCTTTTGTTTTTCCGAAATGATCCATTTATTTTCCCAGTTGCTGCTGCTGCTGCTAAGTGACTTCAGTCATATCCAACTCTGTGCGACCCCATAGACGGCAGCCCACCAGGCTCCTCTGTCCCTGGGATTCTCCAGGCAAGAACACTGGAGTGGGTTGCCATTTCCCTCTCCAATGCATGAAAATGAAAAGTGAAAGTGAAGTCACTCAGTCGTGTCTGACTCTTCGCAACCCCATGGACTGCAGCCTGCCAGGCTCCTCCATCCATGGGATTTTCCAGGCAAGAGTACTGGAGTGGGTTGCCATTGCCTTCTCCATTTTCCCAGTTACTTCTAGGTATTTTTAGGGATACCAAATAATCACTCAATGCCAAAAAACTACTTGTATTTCCAAACTTAATTTAACCATGATCCCTTGCATCATTTTTATGGGATGTTTCTGAGAAGGCCAGAATTTGGTTAAGAGTCAAGCTCACAGAGATGGTGCTTTGGTCCAGACCACATGGAAACATTCAGTCACCCAGAACTGGCATAGTAGAAGGGAATATTTCTTTTGGAAAGCATAACCTAGAAACAGGTGCTTATTTCTTACATAAAAAAAAAAAGAAAAGAAAAAAAACTTTAACATTCAACTTTTTTTTTTTTCCTTTTCATATTTCTGACTGCTTGTCTACTGCAGCCTTTCTTCAGTGTGTGTTTCTTTACTCTGAAGCCGATCACACATGCAGTTCAGACCTTCTCATGGGCCCAGACATCTCTTATGAAGCTCTCAGAGGGGCTTCAGCCACAGGCTAATCTCTGTTTTTGTCCAGGATCCAGAAAAAAATCACTCAAAGTATAATCCATGGTCATGCTCCTGCCCACCTGATCTCCTGTCTTGTCCAGTGTCACTGGAGTGGGCTTGGTGGGGATTCACCTAAGGGGAGGCCCAGCTTGGGGGCACTTGTGTCAGTGGCTCCCAGTCTCTTCTGCCCAGAAGAGGTTCATGCTGGCTGCCAGTGTAGACAGACTGCCCAACTCCCATAGGGAGGCCCCCAGTGCTCTGACACAAAAGAGCAGGGCCAGACTCGTGTTGCAAGACGTCCTATATTTTCCCTGCACCAGAAATATGTGGATAGTGGATAAGAAAGAAGCTTAAAAAGCATAGAGTCAGAAATAAGTGGTAGAAATTTCTTTTCATAGCTTGAAATTTGAAGTGGAAGCTTTTATTCTGATCAATACCGCCTCAGAGTTTCTCTCATGTCAGTAATGGATTTGATGACACAAAATTTACAGTTGTAAATGTTTCACTTTTCCCCTTTTTGTTGAGAATCTCATTGAATAAATTGATAAGTTACTGCAAGCAGCAACTCTACGTCTGTGTGGGCAATTATGTTTCATCCACTTTCATCCCCTCATAAACCCAAATGCCCTCACATCTCTGGTGCATCTTCTCCTGACGTTATCTGGTGGTTCCATGTTCAACCAAAAACAGCAAAACAATCATAAAATAAATGCCTTTCACAAGCTTCCAGTACATATTTAGCCATGGATCAATATTAATACCTTCTGTATAAGACTAATTTGGTTATACAAGTATGTAATTCAAAAAAGTGAAAGTAACTAAAAATCTTGAATTCCTCCCTTGGATCATTTATTTTCAGTTACTTCTGTGTGTTTGCCAGGGTTACTGATAATAACCAAATTCAGAAAAAAATGCATGCTCATCCTGAAGTTTATTAATAAATTTCTTAGATTATTCTTTGGCATTTACCATGCTTGTGGTATTTGTTAAGTTTTTAAAATTTATACTTTATTGTGATTACATTTTCATTCTGAGTTAATATTGGCTATTCTTAACTTTTAAATTATTATTCTTAAAGAAATATCAATTTGTAAAGTAGACATTTACTTAGGGGACTATCTTCCAGAATATTGCAAATAATACCTATAAAGAGCCTATGTACTATGAAAAGATTAGAGAAAGAACATAGTTTTCAGATTTACAACAAAACGTGTAAGTCTATTTGCATGTCATCACTTTTTCTCTATAACAAATAAAGGCAATAACCCCAGTCTCCTTTATAGCACACTAATTTTTTTCCTTTTTTAAAATTTATTTATTTTTTATTGAAGGATAATTGCTTTACAAAATTTTGTTGTTTTCTGTCAAACCTCAACATGAATCAGCCATGGGTATACATATATCCTCTCCCTGTTGAACCTCCCTCCCATCTCCCTCCCCAACCACCCCTCTAGTTGATGCAGAACCCCTGTTTGAGTTTACTGAGTCATATAGCAAATTCCTGTTGGCTATTTTACATATTGCAATGTAAGTTTCCATGTTACTCTTTCCGTACATCTCACCCTCTCCTCCCGTCTCCCCATGTACACAAGTCTATTCTCTATGTCTGTTTCTTCACTGTTGTCCTGTAAATAAATTCTTCAGTACCGTTTTTCTAGACTTCATATACATGCGTTAGAATACTATATTTATCTTTCTCTTTCTGACATGCTTCACTCTGTATAATAGGTTCTAAGCTCATCCACGTCATCAGAACTGACTCGAATTCATTCCTTTTTAGGGATGAGTAATATTTCATTCTGTATATGTACCACAGCTTCTTTATCCATTCATCTATCAATGGACAGCTAGATTGCTTCCATGTTCTAGCTACTGTAAATAGTGCTGCAGTAAACAATGGGATACTTGTGTCTTTTTCAATTTGGTTTCCTTAGGATATATGCCTAAGAGTGGGATTGCTGGGTCATATGGTGGTTTTATTCCTAGTTTTTTAAAGGATCTCCATACTGTCTCCCATATTGGCTGTATCAATTTACATTTCTACCGACAGTGCAAGAGCATTCCCTTTTCTCCACACCCTCTCCAGCACTTATTGTTTGTAGACTTTTTTATGATGGCCATTCTGACTGGTGTGAGGTGATATCTAATTGTATCTTTGATTTGCATTTCTCTAATAATAAGCAATGTTGAGCATCTCTTCATGTGTTTGTTAGCCATTTGTATGTCTTCTTTGGAGAAATGTCTGTTTAGGTCTTTTTCCCACTTTTTGATTGGGTTGTTTGTTTTTCTGCTACTGAGTTGTATGAGTTGCTTGTATATTTTGGAAATTAATCCTTTATCAGTTGTTTATTTTGCTATTATTTTCTCTCACTCTGAGGGTTGTCTTTTCACCTTGCTTATAGTTTCCTTTGCTGTGCAAAAGATTTTAAGTTTAATCAGGTCCCACTTGTTTACTTATGTTTTATTTCCATTACTCTAGGAGGTGGGTCATAGAGGATCTTGCTTTTATTTATGTCATTGAGTATTCTGACTATGTTTATCTCTAAGAGTTGTATAGTTTCTGGTCTTACATTTAATTCTTTAATCCATTTTGAGTTTATCTTTGTGTATGGTGTTAGGAAGTGTTCTAGTTTCATTCTTTTACATGTAGGTGACCAGTTTTCCCAGCATCATTTATTGGAGAGACTATCTTTGCCCCATTGTATATTCTTGCCTCCTCTGTAAAAAATAAGATGCCCATAGGTGCATGGGCTTATTTCTGAGCTTTCTATCTTGTTCCATTGATCTATATTTCTGCTTTTGTGCCAGTACCATACTGTCTTGATGACTGTAGCTTTGTAGTATAATCTGAAGTCAGGAAGGTTGATTCCTCCAGCTCCGTTATTCTTTATCAAGACTGCTTTGGCTATTTTGGGTCTTCTGTGTTTCCATATGAATTGTGATTTTTTTGTTGTTCTAGTTATGTGGAAAATGCCATTGGTAATTTGATAGGGATTGCTTTGAAGCTGCAGATTGAGTTTGATAGTATAGCCATTTTCAAAATATTGATTCTTCTTACCCGGGAACATGGAATATCTCTCCATCTGTTTATGTCCTCTTTAAATTCATTTATTAGTGTCTTATAATTTTCTGTGTACAGTTCTTTTGTCTCCTTAGGTAACTTTATTCCTAAATATTTAGTTCTTTTTGTTGCAATGGTGAATGGGATTGATTCCTTAATTTCTCTTTCTGATTTTTCATTGTTAGTATATAGAAATGCAAGTGACTTCTGTGTGTCGATTTTGTATCCTGAAACTTTGCTAAATTCACTGATTAGCTCTAGTAATTTTCTGATGCTATCTTTAGGGTTTTCTATGTACAATATCATATCATCTGCAAACAGTGAGAGCTTTACTCTTTCTTTTCCCATCTGGATTCCTTTTATTTCTTTTTCTTCTCTGACTGTTGTAGCTAGGACTTCCAGAACTATATTCAGTAATAGCAGGGAAAGTGGACACTTGTGTCTTGTTCCTGATCTTAGGGGGAATGCTTTCAGTTTTTCACAATTGAGAATAATGTCTGCTGTAGGCTTATCATATATGGCCTTTACTATGTTGAGGTAGGTTCCTTCTATGCCCATTTTTTGAAGAGTTTTAATCATAAATGGGTGTTGAATTTTGTCAAAGCCTTTTCCTGCATCTATTGAGATGATCATATGGTTTTTATCTTCAATTTGTTAATATGATGTATCACAGTGATTGATTTGCATATATTGAAGAATCCTTGCACCCCTGGAATAAATCCACCTGAATGTGGATTATGAGCTTTTTGATGCATCGCTGAATTCTGTTCACTAAAATTTTGTTGAGGATTTTTGCATCTATGTTCATCAGTAATACAGATCTGTAGTTTTCATTTTCTGTGTTGTCTTTGTCTGGTCTTGTATTCCTTTTTAGGGTGTCAGGTGTCATCATTCCTAAATCCAGGCTACTACAAATTTGCAAGCGACTTCCCCAAACACGATCAGTGATAAATACAGAGGATGCTCTTCAAAGAGGCATAATGATCCTACAGAAACCAATAAACCAGGGAGCCAATCCTGGGAATGGATCCTGGGACCACATCCTAGAAATTCATGGGATGTTGTTAGGACCTACAGCTTGTTTTTTCAGAATTATTAAAATAATTGCTTTATAAAAATATTATGAACTTTCAGTTACTTAGAGGAAGATGGGATATTGTTTTTCCCATTACAACTTCACTGTCAGGTGTCGTTATAATGAAAGAAGTCTCAGATCAAGTTCTATCAGACATAAATAATTATCATTATGTGACCAATAAAACAGTCATTCACCCTCTTATGGGAGCTCACTGAAGCCTAGCTTTGCACTTTCTGCTGCTATGACAGCACATACCACAAAAGATTTACCAAGACAGCTCTAAAAATAGACTAATGGCAGAAGGTGATTTATTTTCCCTCAAGGAGAACAAGATGGTAAGAGCAGAATAAAGGTGTCCTAAAATCTATTTCAGCTTTATTGACTATGCCAAAGCCTTTGACTGTGTGGATCACAATAAACTGTGGAAAATTCTTCAAGAGATGGAAATACCAGACCACCTGACCTGCCTCTTTAGAAACCTATATGCAGGTCAGGAAGCAACAGTTAGAACTGGCTATGGAACAACAGACTCATTCCAAATAGAAAAAGGAGCACGTCAAGGCTGTATATTGTCACCTGCTTATTTAACTTATATGCTGAGTACATCATGAGAAACGCTGGGCTAGAAGAAGCACAAGCTGGAGTCAAGATTCCCAGGAGAAATATCAATAACCTCAGATATACAGATGACATCACCTTTATGGCGGAAAGTGAAGAGGAACTAAAAAGCCTCTTGATGAAAGTGAAAGAGGAGAGTGAAAAAGTTGGCTTAAAGCTCAACATTCAGAAAACAAAGATCATGACATCTGGTCCCATCACTTCATGGGAAATAGATGGGGAAACAGTGTAAACAGTGTCAGAATTTATTTTAGGGGGGCTCCAAAATCACTGTAGATGGTGATTGTACCATGAAATTAAAAGATGCTTACTCTTTGGAAGGAAAGGTATGACCAACCTAGATAGCACATTCAAAAGCAGAGACATTACTTTGCCAACAAAGGTCCATGTAGTCAAGGCTATGGTTTTTCCAGTGGTCATGTATGGATGTGAGAGTTGGACTGTGAAGAAAGCTGAGCCCCCAAGAATTGATGCTTTTGAACTGTGGTGTTGGAGAAGATTCTTGAGAGTCCCTTGGACTGCAAGGAGGTCCAACCAGTCCATCCTAAAGGAGATCAGTCTTGGATGTTCATTGGAGGGACTGATGCTGAAGCTGAAACTCCAGTACGTTGGCCACCTCATGCAAAGAGTTGACTCTTTGGAAATGACCCTGATGCTGGGAGGGATTGGGGGCAGGAGGAGAAGGGAATGACAGAGGATGAGATAGCTGGATGGCATCACCGACTTGATGGACATGAGTTTGGGTAAGCTCCGACTTGATGGACATGAGTTTGGGTGATGGATAGGGAAACCTGGCGTGCTGCAATTCATGGGGTCGCAAAGAGTCAGACAAGACTGAGCGACTGAACTGAACTGAACTGAAAACCTGAGTGTCATTTTGATAGGTGTGTGCTTCCTGGTCACTGTATTCTCACCCCTACCTAAGCGAGACCAGGAAGGCTCATATGGTATTCCCTGTCACTCCACCTCCCTCAAACACCATGCTTTCCACCAAGAAGCAGTAATTTCTAGGTATTTCCATGCTATTTAACACAATTTCCTGTTTTGGGAAAATAAAGATAGCTAATGATCTGAAGCAGCCTGTTTGAGAACATGAACTTCTGTTATTTTGGTTGACTTTATGGATTTGTTTCTTTACTTTTTCAAAATACTGGCAAACTGATAATGCATTTTTTCAAATGCTAATGAAACACATGCAGTATGAATTCCCAACTAGAAAACTTAAAATGTCAATAAACTGCTCCTAAGGTGTGAATTGAGGTAAATGTGTATGTCAGACACTCAGTATGTGGAGGTACTTTAAAATAAATGATAGATAATCTTGAAATTGTCTTGGGTCACAGATTTCTGAGTATCCATTTCTTTATCTTTAACTCTGCTAGTTTGAAATATCCAGTGGAAATCAAGACTATAAATGTTCCTTAGGAACTAGCACAACATTTTGCTCTTTTTGTTAATATTTAAGGGATATGCTAGTCAACTTCTTATTTTGAAATATCTGACCTGTTTGCAAATTCATAAAGTAGATTATGTGGAAGCAATAATGTATCATTTGTTAAGGGCCACCTAAATGCCATTCCCTCTAATCCTCATCACAAATCCAAAAGTTAGACATCAGAACCCACTCGTGATGACAGATCCCCACCCAGTTCATCATGCCTTTCCTGATGCTTTGGGTGCACCTCCTCTTGCAACATGGAACCCGGAGAGCCTTGGAAGTCACAGTATCAGTTCTGGGACCAAAGTGATCTCTGCCACCAACATTTGTGGCTCAAGGTAAGAGCTGTATTCTCACTATCAGCCAAGGGTAACAGAGGTAGGAAGCCAGTGCAGTCCTGTTTCTGTGGATGTTAATACAGCTCAGCACAGCTGAAGAACATTCTAAAGCATAGGTCAGGCCACAAGCTCCACCTCTGTCATGATGCAATAGGTGATTTGTGAACTATCCCTTTTCATTTTTAATCATAAGAGGAATGCTGAGCTCTGATGTTAGTGGAATTCAGAAAAGTTTACAGAGCTGAGGTATTCCTCAATAACTTAGTGTTACCTTTAATAAAGGTTTCCCTGGTGGTTCAAACAGTAAAGAATCTGCCTGCAATGTGGGAGGCCTGGGTTCAATCCCTAGGTTGGGAAGATCCCCTGGATAAAGAAATAGCTACCCACCCCAGCATTCTTGCCTGACGAATTCTATGGACAAAGGAGCCTGGCAAGCTACAGTCCATGGAGTACTAAAGAGTTGGACACAACAGAACGACTAACACTCTCACTTTTCATCTTTAAAAAGTGAGATATAGTTTTAAAGAAACTCCAAAAATGAAGAGAACTCAAGTGGCCTTCAAGAGTGGACGCTTGGATCCTGCTCTGACCCCAGTACTAAGTACTGGCACAGACCCAGGAAAGAGAAATCCTTCATATTTACTTAATCAACTCCTTCTTTCTGGGCTTCCCCAGTGGCTTGGTGGTAAAGAATTCACCTGCCAATGCAAGAGACACAGGTTCAATCCCTGGGTTGGGAAGATCCCCCAGAGAAGGAAATGGCAACCCACCCCAGTATTCTTGCCTAGATAATCCCATGGACAGAGAACCCCGGTGGACTACACTCCATGGGGTTGCAAAAAGAGTCAAACATGACTTAGAGACAAAGCAACAACAAGTTCTTTCCAGAGCCTGGTAAACATGACAGATGCCTGTTTTCAGATACCCCCTAAATTCGATTTTATTTTGAAAGCTGGATCTACTCTCTTAAATGCTGTTCTCTGAAATTGCAGGGAATCTGAGTAACCCAAGGGAGACTCTGAGGAATCTGGTACAGTATTTCCAGGACAGAAATTGTCCCATATTTTTTGCAACCTGCTTTCAAGGAGATTTCAGCTTTTTTTCTAGGGCTTATATAGGAGCAGAGAAAAGAAAGTCATGGATGTGTCACTGCATTGGGCTTCCAGGGACACCATCTGTGTCTCAGCTCTTTGCCACTTTCTCAGCATCTGGAAGTCATGCCAGCTGGAGCTGAGCCTCCAAAGCAGACGAGGCAGTTGTGGGCATCCAGCACACATCCCTTCTAGTCCCCGGCCCAGTGCCACCCTCAGCAGGTTTGGAAATACAGGGGTGACTGTACCCCTTGTACCATGTTCCCCATAATGCCAACAGGCTCATGTATCTACCATGAAACAAATGATCCAGGAATGCCATGACTGTTCTGTCCGAGGTTGACCTGTCACATTGAGAGGTCCTGATGACTCACCTGAGCTGGATCCTCAGGAGCTTGTCAACCATGACAGACTGTTCTGGGACTACAGAGGAACAACTGAGAAGTTACCTTTGCTCCTGATGGATGTCAGCTACAATTTGGCATTTTACTGAAAGCATTTTTTTTCCTGATGGTTCATTGAGATATAAAGTGCAGTTGCAAAGATATGTATAAAAGTAGCAGGCTTTTTTTTTTTTTTTTTTTTTTGCACCATCTGCTTCTTAGGAAGAGTAACCATTTTCATAGTGCAGATCCTTTAGTATTTGTTGTTGCTATTGTTTTATTAGGTCCATGAATCAAGGCAAATTGGAAGTGGTCAAAGAGGAGATGGCAAGAGTGAACGTCGACATTATAGGAATCCGCAAATTAAAATGGACTGGAATGGGTGAATTTAACTCAGATGACCATTATATCTACTATTGTGGGCAGGAATCCCTTAGAAGAAATGGAGTAGACATCATGGTTAACAAAAGAGTCCAAAAGGCAGTACTTGGATGCTTCTCAAAAACGACATGATGATCTCTGTTTGTTTCCAAGGCAAACCGTTAAATATCATGGTGATTCAAGCCTATGCCCCAGCCAGTAATGCTGAAGAAGCTGAACGGTTCTATGAAGACCTACAAGACCTTTTAGAACTAACACCCAAAAAAGATGTCCTTTTCATTATCAGTTCAGTTCAGTTCAGTTCAATTCAGTCACTCAGTCGTGTCTGACTCTTTGCGACCCCATGAATCACAGCAAGCCAAGCCTCCTTGTCCATCACCATCTGCCAGAGTTCACTCAAAGTCAAGTCCATCTATTTGGTGATGCCATCCAGCCATCTCATCCTCTGTCGTCCTCTCTTCCTCCTGCTCCCAATCCCTCCCAGCATCAGAGTCTTTTCCAATGAGTAAACACTTCACATGAGGTGGCCAAAGTACTGGAGTTTCAGCTTTAGCATCATTCCTTCCAAAGAAATCCCAGGGCTGATCTCCTTCAGAATGGACTGGGTGGATCTCCTTGCAGTCCAAGGGACTCTCAAGAGTCTTCTCCAACACCACACTTCAAAAGCATCAATTCTTCAATGCTCAGCCTTCTTCACAGTCCAACTCTCACATCCATACATGACCACTGGAAAAACCATAGCCTTGACTAGACGGACCTTTGTTGGCAAAGTAATGTCTCTGCTTTTGAATATGCTATCTAGGTTGGTCACACCTTCCCTTCCAAGGAGGAAGCGTCTTTTAATTTCATGGCTGCGATCACCATCTGCAGTGATTTTGGAGCCCAGAAAAATAGAGTCTGTCACGGTTTCCACTGTTTCCCCATCTATTTCCCATGAAGTGATGGGACCGGATGTCATGATCTTCGTTTTCTGAATGTTGAGCTTTAAGCCAACTTTTTCACTCTCCACTTTCACTTTCATCAAGAGGCTTTTTAGTTCCTCTTCACTTTCTGCCATAAGGGTGGTGTCATCTGCATATAGGGGACTGGAATGCAAAAGTAGGAAGTCACACCTGGAGTAACAGGCAAATTTGGCCTTGGAATACAGAATGAAGCAGGGAAAAGGCTAACAGAGTTTTGCCAAGAAAACGAACTGGTCATAGCAAACACCCTCTTCCAACAACACAAGAGAAGACTCTACACCTGGACATCACCAGATGGTCAGCACCAAAATCAGATTGATTATATTCTTTGCAGCCAAGGATGGAGAAGCTCTATACAGTCAGCAATAACAAGACCAGGAGCTGACTGTGGCTCAGATCATGAACTCCTTATTGCCAGATTCAGATTTAAATTGAAGAAACTAGGAAAAACCACTAGACCATTCAGGTATGACCTAAATCAAATCCCTTATGATTATACAGTGGAAGTGAGATATAGATTTGAAGGACTAGACCTGATAGACAGAGACCTGATGAACTATGGACGGAGGTTCATGACATTGTACAGGGGACAGGGATCAAGACCATCCCCATGGAAAAGAAATGCAAAAAAGCAAATGCAAATGGCTGTCTGAGGAGGCCTTACAAACAGCTGTGAAAAGAAGAGAAGTGAAAAGCAAAGGAGAAAGGAAAGATATAAGCACCTGAATGCAGAGTTCCAAAGAGTAGCAAGAAGAGATAAGAAAGACTTCCCCAGGGATCAGTGTAAAAAAATAGAGGAAAACAACAGAATGGGAAAGACTAGAGATCTCTTCAAAAAAATTAGAGATACCAAGGGAATATTTCATGCAAAGATGGGCTCCATAAAGGACAGAAATGGTATGGACCTAACAGAAGCAGAAGATATGAAGCAGAGGTGGCAAGAATACACAGAAGAACTGTACAAAAAAGATCTTCACGACCCAGATAATCACGATGGTGTGATCACTCACCTAGAGCCAGAAATCCTGAAATGCAAGGTCAAGTGGACCTTAGAAAGCATCATTACAAACAAAGCTACTGGAGGTGATGGAATTCCACTTGAGCTATTTCAAATCTTAAAAGATGATGCTGTGAAAGTGCTGCACTCAGTATGCTAACAAATTTGGAAAACTCAGTAGTGGCCACAGGACTGGAAAAGGTCAGTTTTCATTCAAACCCCAAAGAAAGGCAATGCCAAAAAATGCTCAAACTACCCCACAATTGCACTCATCTCACACACTAGTAAAGTAACGCTCAAAATTCTCCAAGCCAGGCTTCAGCAATACATGAACCGTGAAATTCCAGATGTTCAAGCTGGATTTAGAAAAGGCAGAGGAACCAAAGATCAAATTGCCAACATTCGCTGCATCTTGGAAAAAGCAAGAGGGTTCCAGAAAAATATCTATTTCTGCTTTATTGACTATGCCAAAGCCTTTGACTGTGTGGATCACAATAAATTGTGGAATATTCAGAAAGAGATGGGAATACCAGACCATTTGACCTGCCTCTTGAGAAACCTATATGCAGGTCAGGAAGCAACAGTTAGAACTGGATATGGAACAACAGACTGGTTCCAAATAGGAAAAGGTGTACGTCGAGGCTGTATATTGTCACCCTGCTTATTTAATTTCTGTGCAGAATACATCATGAGAAATGCTAGTCTGGAAGAAGCACAAGCTGGAGTCAAGATTGCTGGGAGAAATATCAATCACCTCAGATATGCAGATGACACCACCCTTATGGCACAAAGTGAAGAGGAACTAAAAAGCCTCTTGATGAAAGTGAAAGTGGAGAGTGAAAAAGTTGGCTTAAAGCTCAACATTCAGAAAACGAAGATCATGGCTTCCGGTCCCATCACTTCATGGGAAATAGATGGGGAAACAGTGGAAACCGTGACAGACTCTATTTTTCTGGGCTCCAAAATCACTGCAGATGGTGATTGCAGCCATGAAATTAAAAGACGCTTACTCCTTGGAAGAAAAGTTATGACCAACCTAGATAGCATATTCAAAAGCAGAGACATTACTTTGCCAACAAAGGTCCGTCTAGTCAAGGCTATGGTTTTTCCAGTGGTCATGTATGGATGTGAGAGTTGGACTGTGAAGAAGGCTGAGCATTGAAGAATTGATGCTTTTGAAGTGTGGTGTTGGAGAAGACTCTTGAGAGTCCCTTCGACTGCAAGGAGATCCAACCAGTCCATCCTAAAGGAGACCAGTCCTGGGTGTTCATTGGAAGGACTGATGCTGAGGCTGAAACTCATAATTTGGCCACCTCATGTGAAAGGTTGACTCATTGGAAAAGACCCTGAAGCTGGAAGGGACTAGGGACAGGAGGAGAAGGGGATGACAGAGGATGAGATAGCTGGATGGCATCACCGACTTGATGCACATGAGTTTGGGTGATCTCCGGGAGTTGGTGATGGATAGGGAAACCTGGCGTGCTGCGATTCATGGCATTGCAAAGAGTCAGACATGCCTGTGCAACTGAACTGAACTGGACTGATCTGTTTTATTGAGGTGGCTATTGACCAGGCATCAGGACTTGAAGTGATAAGCAGGGAACCTTAGTTCCTGTCCTGGCCTCATAGTGACAGGCTCCAGGTTCATAACATAGGACAATTGCTGGGCCTTTCAGGAAAATCCTGGGAATTCATGAAAGACCCTTTGATATGCCTTTCAGAGAGGATCAGTTTGCCCTAGAAAGACAAAATAGATTCCTTTTGGAGAAAATCAGAAGAAACTGCTGAGTTTTAACTGAGAAAACATATTAAAAAACAGAGGCAGCAATAGAGAAACATAAGCCACCACATCAGGCAGATGGACCCAGGGAAAGACAATCATGTTCCCCAATGAAACAAAGAATTTCTTTAAGCACTTTAATACAAAGCCTCTAGGGCCTGTCTCACATCACATGTGTAATCAACTCTAAAATATTTATGTTAAAAAACAAAGCCAGGTTAGTGTTATTTTTTTCTGCCCCACTTCCAAAAAAACTTAAAACCTTAGCATTCATTTATAGACCCATTTTTAATCAGACACTTCCAATATTTATTTGACCCTTGTCTTTCAAAAATGTCATTAAGCTCCAACTCTGAGATTGCTTTCAGATATAAGAGTCTAATTCTACTACAGAAGGGAAACTCTTGCTTGTGTAGTTTTTGTTACATTGAGGTCCACTAGATTTTATTGATTGTGCCAGTCTCTTTATTGCCTGGAATGTGATTTTATAATTCTTGTCCCTTATAACTGCATGAAAATGCAGCTTCTGACTTTCTTTCCTTGAAGCTTTTAGGCTAAGGAGCCAATTGTGTGTGTGGATGACGAGGATGACAGCGCATCTCTAAGTTTACACACAAGGTGATCAAGGTAAATCTGAAGCTTCAGCTCACCTGTAGGATTCAAATATATCAAGTTGTGGGTATGTATATGAGGGGCTATTGTGTGACTATACTTGGGTGATTAAGTTAAAATCCCATTCAGCTCTTTGGAAAGAATGTAGTCCAATATAAACTGTTCTGACCCAGACTGTATTGCTCTTAAAAAAAAAAAAAGTAGAATATTAAGCGAGTTTCCCATTAAGTTCAACTCTCTAAGATGTACTGGCAAACAAAACAAAGTTCAAAGCAAATTACCACAGCTTTCTCCTAAGTTTGCCAACTCACTTTATAGGCAGCTGGGCACTTTGAACTTTTAATTTCATTTGTGAAGCATAATTGGAGTATCTAAACAATTCTGGATTTAACATCCCCAGCCTATAAATTGCAGCTCAATGTGGTGATTGGATCACAAAGTGATGAAGCATCAGTCTTTGAAATTTGGCTGTTAATACACCTCAATCAGTAAGACTTCAAAGGGGCTGGGGTGTACCCTTGTCACCTTTGCTTACCTGGCCTGGTTCTTAGCACAAGTTTATAAACAAGTAGGCTACAGGGCACTTGTGTTCTGCTAAGAATACATCTCTACCTTTTAATAGTAAAGCTTCAAAGTGAGCTTGAAGTGGTAGTCACTCAGTCATGTCTGACTCTTTGCAACCCCATGGACTGTAACCCATCAGGCTACTCTGTCCATGAGATCCCTCCAGGCAAGAATACTGGAATGGGTAGCCATTCGTTTCTCCAGGGGACCTTCCTGACCCAAGGATTGAACCCAGGTCTCCTGCAATGCAGACAGATTCTTTACCATCTGAGCCACCATTTTTGCTACTTGCAAACCACTGGAAGTGAAACACAAATGTGTATTAAGGATAGCTGCATCTCCTTGTGATCCATTTATCTGTGTCCATCTAATAAGCTTGCAAAGATTAGCTGTCCTGCCACTGAAATGCAAATATCTTTCTCTTTGATATAAAGTTCCACATATCATGTTTTAAAAAACAAAAACAAAAACTTTAGACTATTAATCCTATACCTAGATACTCTACTCTGACTCTCTTCTCATACACACACACACACACACACACACACACACACACATAAACACATACACACAAACAGACTAGGGCTTTTCCTTCTTCACTTATAAGCCTTTTTGTTCTTGAAGTTTCTACTAGCAGTTAAAGTGACTAGCCAACAATTTGGTTGGATTCAGTATGATTAATAGCTCAAAGATGAGAGTGTTAAAAATTATCATTTATTTTATTTTATTATTAAAAATTATTCTGAGCAAATTTTTAATACCCAGAGGCTCTCCATCTAAGGCCCAACCTGAGCTTATGGATTTCGTCATTCAGAGAGGCATCTAAATGAGACTTTAACCTGAGAATATACTCCCTGGCAGCTGGTCAGGGTAGCAATTCCGATGCCTGACTCAGACACTATAAACTGGTCTGTCCTAGAGAGTTTAGGTGAAGTCTTGTCTGGAGGTTGTGGAATAAGTTGAACAATCTCTTAAAGTCCCACAGAGCCCTTTGATTCTACATTAAGTGGGCCCCAGACCACACACAGGCTCTTTTTATGACATCGCTTCCTTGAATATTTGTTTTCTTTATGGAGCAGATGGGAAAACAGAAGAAAAAGTCCTCTTTATCATAACAGATTCCCTCAAATGAAAATGATTTTACAATAGAGATAAAATGACACCAATAAAAGATAAAATATTTTTATTTATCAGCTTGATGTTGAATTCAATCCAGAGTTTAAGAATAAGCCTTAAGAAAAGCATAACATTTCTGCCTGGTTTTGTGTCAGGATATATATCTTCTCAGAAGTGACCACACCAAGAGAGAACATTTTCCTTCTGGTCAGGGTGGTGGAAGCATGTTGTTCATGTTTAGTCTGTATCATTACAGAATTTATGGTCTGGTTTTGACTCAGAAGGATAATTCCAAATAAGGAATTATGAGAATTTATAAGCTCTGTGCTGCAGAGAAAAAACATATGTTACATTCAAGCAAGGGAAAAAGTAGGGAATTTCCTACAAATGATGAATTCATGTCTCTGCTATTTCTGTGGTCCAATAATGATTTGTAAATAGGTCTGGAAATATATATAATGAGTTTTATCTTTCCTTGTAAGGATCAAGGAGCAGATGGTGTCTCACTGAGAGCCTTTTCACAAGCTTATGAGATTTTGAGAAGGATTTTTCTAAGTACACAGCTACTCATGAGAAATTGATTCATATATTCTAGACCAAACAGTGCTGATAATCCAGAACATCCTTTTTCTCCAAATAACATTTTTATGAAATATATTTATTACAAAAACTAAAATTAACAGTGGAAAGCTTGCCTTAGATTATGTCACACCTTTTCAGAAAACTTCATTCAGAAGTATTCACTCCATCTTCCCTTCTCCAGGGCATCACCCTGTACCTCTGTGGTCCAAGGTCACAATAAGTAAAATCTTTTCATGTCCTGATGTTTCTGTGCTATGTGTGAGTTTCTGACTTGTCCGTACCTGAAGTTTCTGAAAATTTGGTTTAATAATATGTAACTTACATTAGTATTAACTAATGAGTATATAAATGTAATTATCACAGTTATTAATAAAAATAGCAAAATAATTCACTAAAATCCCCATTACATGGCAGGTATTCTACTAGATACTTCATCAACATCATTTCACACAACTCAAAATGTTAGCCTGTGAGGTAGAAATTATTGCCTGCATTTACATAAAACAAACTGAAGCTCAGACAGTTTTAGCAAAATGTAAAGTCGACACAGCCAGCAATGCACAGAGCAGAGGTTCAAACAAAGGCTCATTAACACTCAAGGCAATGCAATTTCCCTTACAACCATATCTTCCCACTACTTTCATTCATATATAAAGAATGCTAGATCTCCCCCTTTTAAGCAAATATATTTTTTACTATAAAATACCATTAATCTTTTCTTCGTGTTTAATTGAAGTATAGTTGATTTACAATGTTGTGTTAGTTTCAGGTTTAAAACGAAGTGATTCAGTTTTGTTGTTGTTGTTCAGTTGCTAAGTTATGTCCAACTCTTTGCAACCCCATGGATTATAGCACACCAGGCCCCTCTGTCTTCCACTATCTCCCAGAGTTTGCTCAAATTCATGTCCATTGAGTCAGTGATGCTATCTAACCATCTCAATTTCTACTGCTCCCTTTTTCTCTTGCCTTCAATCTTTCCCAGGATCGGGGTCTTTTCCAATGAGTCAGCACTTCATACCAAGTGGCCAAAGTATTGGAATGTCAGCTTCAGCATCTATCCTTTCAAAGAGTATTCTCAGTTGATCTCCATTTAGGATTGACTGGTTTGATCTCCTTGCTGTCCAAGGGACTCAAGAAACTTCTCTACCACCATAATTCAAAAGCATCAGTTTTTTGACACTCAGCCTTCTTTATGATCTAACATCCGCATCCATACAGGACTACTAAAAAAAAAAAAAATAGCATTCACTATACAAACCTTTGTTGGAAAAGTGATGCCTCTGCATTTTAATACACTGTCTATATTTTTCATAGCTTTCCTCCCAATGTGCAAGTGTCTTTAAATTTCATGGCTGCAGTCACTGTCCACAGTGATCTTGGAGACAAAGAAAATAAAATCTGCCACTGCTTCCACTTTTTCCCCTTCTGTTTGCCATGTAGTGATGGGACCAGATGCCATGATTTTAGTTTTCTGAATGTTGAGTTTCAAGCCAACTTCTTCATTCTCTTTCACCCTCATTAAAAGGGTGAAAATTTCACCCGCATCAAGAGGCTGTTTAGTTCCTCTTCACTTTCTGCTATAAGAGTGGTAACGTCTGCATATCTGAGGTTATTGATATTTCTCCTGGAAATCTTAAATCCAGCTTGAGCTTCATCCAGCCCAGCATTTCACATAATGTACTCTGTGTAGAAGTTAAACAAGCAGAGTGACAATATACAGCCTTGTCATATTCCTTTCCCAACTTTGAATCAGTCCATTGTCCCATGTCCAATTCTAACTGTGGCTTCTTGACCCATATACATGTATCTCAAGAGACAGATAAAGTATTCTGGTTTTCCCATCTCTACGAATTTTCCAGAGTTTATTGTGATCCACACAGTCAAGGGTTTTTCATAGTCAATTGAGGAGAAGTACATGCTTTTCTGAAATTCCCTTGCTTTCTCCATGATTCAATGAATATTGGCAATTTGATCTGTGGTTCCTCTGCCTCTTTGAAACCCAGCTTGTATATCTGGAAGTTCATATATATATATATATATGTGTGTGTGTGTGTGTATACACATATGTATATGTATATACATCTATTCTTTGTTCAGGATTTCCCTAGTGACTCAGATGGTAAAGGATCCACCTGCAATGCAGGAGACTTGGGTTCAATCCCTGGATTGGGAAGATCCTCTGGGGAAGGAAATGGCAACCCACTCATATTCTTGCCTGCAGAATCCCATGGACAGAGGAGCCTGGGTGGGCTACAATCCATGGGACCACAAAGAGTTGAACATGACTGAGCAACTAACATTTTCACTTTCAGTCTTTTTCAGATTCTTTTCCCTTAGAGATTATTACAAAATACTGAGTGTAATTCCCTGTAAAATAAACAGAGTGACAATATATCATTTTGGTCCTTGTTGGTTATCTGCTGGTTTGACTCTGCTAGCTCCAAACTCCTAATTTATCTCCCCTACCCTTTTCCTCTTCATAACCATAGGTTTGTTTTATATGTTTGTTTCCAGGTCCCCAAAACAAAAGTTTGACCACATCTTTGTGTATGTGTGTGTCCTATCCTCTCAATGACCCATTTTGTTAAGATGTCATTTTTCTTGTTGCCAGTCCTTCCTGGCTTCCCTTTCACTCCTGAGCCCCACTGAGTTTCTACCTCTGATGCTCTAAGTCAGCAATGACTTCCTAGTGGATGGTCTGACAGGTTTCTTTCAGCTTGGTCATATGACTGAACTCACATCTAGCCTGCAACCCTGGACCATTTTATGTTCTTTCCTCCCCTTCCTCCTTCATGGGCTCCCACTTTCAATCCAAAGCAGCACACTGTCTTGTTACTACTCCTACATCTGGAACTCCATCTGCTCTTTCATCTAAGTCCTGACCCATCTTCCTTCCTCTGTTTTGCAAGCTCTTCCTTGGTGACCCTCAACCACCAGACTGCTAATATGTCAATCTGTCTTTCTAGACTAGACCCTCCCCTCCAGATCTAGACTCACATAGGAAAATGCATTCTCAATTTGGCCAATTATTTTTCCATAATCACCTCAAACTCTACAGGTTTCAGACAGAATTCATCATCACAGGTCTTCCTTGGATCATCCATTCTGAGTCTCCAATCTTAACAAGTGACATCAGATACATTTTGGATGCCAATCCAACATCTGTTCACAATCAGGCACTCCTCTTATTCCACATGTCCAATCAGTGATCTTGCAATGATATTACAAATTTACAGCCTCTCAAATCCATCTCTTCCTTTTCATTCTCACTAATTTCCTTGAGCTCAAGGTTAGGTCTGCAGAGAATTTCATGTCTAACAACTTCATAGCTGCTGACCTGCTTCCATCCTTGCCAATCTGCCCCTTCATTCTGCACAAGGCAGTATAACTCCTAGATTTATGCTTATTTATGATCAAATTGCCAACATCCGCTGGATCATGGAAAAAGCAAGAGAGTTCCAGAAAAACATCTATTTCTGCTTTATTGACTATGCCAAAGCCTTTGACTGTGTACATCACAATAAACTGTGGAAAATTCTTCAAGAGATGGGAATACCAGACCACCTGATCTGCCTCTTGAGAAATTTATATGCAGGTCAAGAAGCAAAAGTTAGAACTGGACATGGAAAAACAGACTGGTTCCAAATAGGAAAAGGAGTTCGTCAAGGCTGTATATTGTCACCCTGTTTATTTAACTTATATGCAGAGTACATCATGAGAAACCCTGGACTGGAAGAAACACAAGCTGGAATCAAGATTGCCGGGAGAAATATCAATCACCTCAGATATGCAGATGACACCACCCTTATGGCAGAAAGTGAAGAGGAACTAAAAAGCCTCTTGATGAAAGTGAAAGTGGAGAGTGAAAAAGTTGGCTTAAAGCTCAACATTCAGAAAACGAAGATCATGGCATCTGGTCCCACCCATCACTTCATGGGAAATAGATGGGGAAACAGTGGAAACAGTGTCAGACTTTATTTTGGGGGGCTCCAAAATCACTGCAGATGGTGACTGCAGCCATGAAATTAAAAGACGCTTACTCCTTAGAAGGAAAGGTGTGACCAACCTAGATAGCATATTCAAAAGCAGAGACATTACTTTGCCAACAAAGGTCCGTCTAGTCAAGGCTATGGTTTTTCCTGTGGTCATGTATGGATGTGAGAGTTGGACTGTGAAGAAGGCTGAGCATTGAAGAATTGATGCTTTTGAACTGTGGTGTTGGAGAAGACTCTTGAGAGTCCCTTGGACTGCAAGGAGATCCAACCAGTCCATTCTGAAGGAGATCAGCCCTGGGATTTTTTGGAAGGAATGATGCTAAAGCTGAAACTCCAGTACTTTGGCCACCTCATGCGAAGAGTTGACTGATTGGAAAAGACTCTGATGCTGGGAGGGACTGGGGGAGGGAGGAAAAGGGGAGGACAGAGGATGAGATGGCTGGATGGCATCACTGACTCAATGGACGTGAGTCTGAGTGAACTCTGGGAGTTGGTGATGGACAGGGCGGCCTGGTGTGCTGCAATTCATGGGATCGCAAAGAGTCAGACACGACTGAGCGACTGATCTGATCTGATGAACTTTTTAAAAAATTATCTTCATTGAACCTGGACTGGTGACTCGTTTCATATATGATATTATACATGTTTCAATGCCATTCTCCCAAATCATCCCACCCTCTCCCTCTCCCACAGCGTCCAAAAGACTGTTCTATACATCAGTGTCTCTTTTCCTGTCTCGTATACAGGGTTATTGTTACCATCTTTCTAAATTCCATATATATGCATTAGTATACTGTATTGGTGTTTTTCTTTCTGGCTTACTTCACTCTGTATATAAAAAAATTATCTTCATGATAAAATTCAAAATGTTTAGAAAGGTTCTACTTCATCCAGCCTAAAATTTAGCAAAAGGGTGGCCACATTGAGAATATTTTAGGCTCTGAGGAAGATAAAGTCTCTGATGGAGCTTCTCAATTCTGCTGTTGCTTTAAGAAAGGCCGTTGAACACATGTCAATACACAGGCATAGTTGTGTTTTGGTAAGGCTTTACTCACAGGTCTAGACTTCAGGACAGATTTGGTTAGCAGGCTGGAGCTGACACCCACTGGTCTAGCTGACCCCTTCACCTGCTTCCCCAGCATGATCTTCATCTTTCCCACCTCTCACATCACATTCTAACCAACATAAACAATTTTCAGTTCCTTGACTTGTCATGCTTTTCCTTGCTTCTAAGACTTTGCATCTGCTGTTCTTCTTTCTCTTAGAAGAATATTCTTCTAAACATTTTTCAAGGATATAATTTCTAGTTCTGTTTCAAAATTCAGTTTAAATATGACATCTTAAAGGAAGGCTTCCTCACCTTCTCCCACACCATAATCATCCATCTAATTGCATTTTCCTCCCATTCCAGTGTGTGTTCCCTAAGGACAGGGACTATGGTCCTGTCTTTTATCTGATTATTTGCTAAGGTATCCATACACTTTTCTCTATGATATATGTCATAAACTCTTGGTAGTATGTGAGTTAAAACATGACCATGTAAGACTTTCTGGTGATCTAATGATTAAGACTTTTTGCTTCCACTGCAGGGGACAAAGGTTCCATCCTTGGTTAGGGAACTAAGATTCCACATGCTGAGTGGCATGGTCAAAAAACAAAAATAAAACAAACAAAAAAAAACCCACAACGATGTGTTTCTAAATCCATTTGGGATCAAGGCAGGCAAAGAGAGGATTTTTAGGGGTTGCTTAGCAAAGGAATTTAACAGGTTCATGCATGCATGCTAAGTTACTTCAGTCATGTCTGACTCTACAACCCCATGGACTGCAGCCTGCTAGTTTCCTCTGGCCATAGAATTCTCCAGGCAAGCATAGTGGAGTGGGCTGCCATGCCCTCTTCCAGGGGATCTTCCCGACCCAGGGACAGAAGCCAGGTCTCTTACATCTAACCTGCATTGGCAGGTGGGATTCTTTACCACTAGCACCACCTGGGACAGTAAATTTCAAATCTCTCCACATCATCCACTTTTGGCTCCAATAATACAGAGTTCACCAGCTAATAGCTATCATCTTTAACTGCTTCACAGAGGTAAACTTTTAGGAAAACAAACAAAGATGTGACTTCATCTACAGATACTATACCATAATGTCACACATGTTGGAGAATGTTCAAGGATCAAGAATATGTTTCTCAAGATACCTGAATCCGTGGGCAGAAATCAGCTCTACAATAGAAGGATCAAATTTTAGAATAGCCATCACTGAAAATACAATAGGAATGAGGAAGTTTTAGTTAGTCTCTATTAAAGAGAAACATGCAAAGTAGAAAAACAGAAGCAAAGCTGAAAGCAAGCTAGTGTGAAATATTTTGATCAAGAAAACACTTTTACACGTTTCTTTGGTTAGGAAATGTATTGGTGTGTAACAGGACAGTGAATCTACTTTTGTCTTCAAATGAAGAGGTTGTTTTAGATATGTTATCATCAGATAGGGGCTTCCCTAGTGGCTCAGCAGTAAAAGAACCTGCCTACAATGCCAGAGATGCAGGAGACTCAGGTTCAATCCTTGGGTCAGAAAGATCCCCTGGAGGAGGAAATGGCAATCCACTCTGGTATTCTTGCCTCTAGAAGCCCATGGACAGAAGAGCCTGGTGGGCTATATAGTCCATAGGGTTATAAAGAACTGGACATGACTGAAGCGACTGAGCAGGCATGCATGCATTATCAGATAGACAGCCTTGGTGTAAAGTAGCACCTTTTCACACTGAAAAGAATAAGTATCTACATTTTCAGTCACCATTGCAGCCCTAACTCAACTTGCTTCTTTTTTCCCCATAAAGCTTACTTTTTAATCAGCCCCAAGTTTGGACCTCACTTGCCAATAATGGTGTCAGGTACAGTGTGCACTGCATTGAGAGCTCTGATTCTGCACTGGACTCTCTTGGTACCTACACAATATCATTTATGAGCTATGTAACTATATACATTTTACTCAACCTTTTTTGTCTTTTTGCAGGAGATAGCAGTTGAAAATATGTGACATTACGTCCATTCACATATTTTGGAATCACCCTGTCATTGCCATAATACAATTTATATAATACAATAAAATCATCTGATTAGCAAACAGTCATATAGGTTTCACCCTGATTAAAATAATAATAGCAATGATAATAATAACAATAATAGCAAAAGCTCATATAGCACTTACTATATAGCAAACATTCTTAACACTTTACAAGTATCCATTCATTTAAAGTCCTTTCACAGATCCTGCAATTTATGGCAGTGGTTACTATTATCTTCCCCAGATGAGAAAATTGAATTATGCATAATTTAGGCTTTCCCAAAGTCACACAGTGGCAAGGCTAGAATTTAAACCCAGACAGCCTGGCTTCCACATGCATGTATGTACTTCACTACTATACTCTACTGACCTGCAAGCATTAAGTAGAATGTCTGTTCTGGAGTGTGAAAGCTACTTTATTTTTATGGAGCTGATCCACATTCAAATAATGAAGAGAACAAGAATGGACTGAAAGCTTATGATAAACGTTTGCTATTTTACTGTCAATGAACCAAATTCCAATTCAAACATTAGAAGCCACTGGCCTGTTTCTAATAAAAATGGAATACAAAGTAAAGCATAAATTACCCAAACACTTATAAAGCACTTCCTTAAAATCAGCATCTAAAGGAATATTGCCTCTCTATTTGCAAGAAACAATAAACGAAGTAAAATATGTACTCAGATCACCTTGGCATACCTTTCTGAAACATGATAGAATGTCTATGGTAGCAAGTAATCTTTGGGAAATTCAAAAACAGTCATTACCTTCAGTGCTGGCAGGCAGGAAAAATGGAAGTACCCTGAAATGGCATGCATAAGAGGTTAGCATGTTCACTGAGGATATTTCAAATTGAAAGATAATATACTCCTTTCTGCATTAACATTCAAACAGCTCTTTGAGGGAAATGGAAAAGCTGTAGTTCTGTAGCTGGGATGAATATTGTGTTATCTTTAGTGCTGATCACCCAAACAAGTGGTAAGGCTGCGTTTCTTACTTTTGAACTTGAGGGAGATGGTGTGACAGGTGTCGCCTCTGAGCACCACCTCTGAGTGCCCCTGCACTCTGGACCCTTTCCCTTCCCCTGCTGCGCTGTCTCAGACAGACACAGCAAACAGCTGTCTGCGGGGCTGAGACCCTCCTGGCACCAAGAGAAATGCACATCTGTTGTGTTAAGTCTTGGAAATTTAGGACTTGGCTGGGAATGATATGCTTCATCACAATCTAACCTAACAAATACACACTGGCCTCCACAAACTCAGGTTTCAAAAGAAAAAAAGAAAAGGTCATTCCTTTATTTTCTATCATGGAACCAGAAACCAGAATTTAACTTAAGGCCTCCATCATCTTGCGTTGACAGTAAATTTAATGTTATTCTATATTGGAGTTCACGTCCCATTTCCTAAATTTTATCAATATTCTGGTATGTTATACAACAATTTAATGTCAGGGGATCCCCTTTGGTTTCCTCTACCAGACGGTTATCTCTGGTAAAGACCATCCAGGGCCATCTGATGCTGAACAGTGAATGAATTCAGAAGTGTGTGTATGTTAGTCACTCAGTCGTGTCCAACTGTTTGCGACCCCATGGACTGTAGCCCACCATGCTTCTCTGTCCATGAAATTCTCCAGGCAAGAATACTGGAGTAGGTTGTCATTTCCTGCTCCAAAGATGTGGTACATATGCACAATAGAATATTACTCAGCCATGAAAAAGAATGAAATAATGCCATTTTCAGCAACACAGATGGATATTAAAAATGATAAAAATTAACTTATTTATAAAACAGACTTACAGATTTAGAAAATAAGTTTATGGTTATCAGGAAAGGTGGATGGGGGGACAGGTAAATTAGAAGTTTGGGATTGACATGTACACACTACTATATGTAGAATAGGTAACCAACAAGAATGTACTGTATAGCACAGGGACCTCTGCTCAATATTCTGTAATAACCTAAATGGGAAAAGAATGTGAAAAAGAATAGATACATGTATATGTTTATGAATCACTTTGCTATACCCCTGAAACTAATACAACATTGTTAATCAACTATGTTCAATATAAAATAATTTTTTAAAGAAGACTGTTGTCTGAATCCTATTTGTATCCAATAATCTTGTTGGATGGAGGGAACCTTGCTTCCCTCTGGGCACACCAAGGGTGATAAAATAAATGCAGAGAGAAAAGACCTATCTCCAGACACCCTTACCTTAATTTCAAGTTCTGTCTCTTTAACACCTGTAACAGGTAAGAGTCCAAGTGTTATGAGGAGCTGACAATATATAGTTTGAAAAAGCTATTTTTGATCAAAGGAAAATATCAATATAATTTCTTTATCTTAATTCCAGTGGTAGTTACAAGGATACATGCATTAGGATGAATTCACTTAGCACTTATGTATTTTGCCATCTGAATGTTATATGACAAGAAAAAATTTAGGAATAAAAATATTATTTTGAAATTAGGCTCAGGACTTTGTAAGCCTTCTCAGTGGCTGAGAGCTCCACAGGGTCAGATTCATAAGTGATCAAATTCATGAGTGGTCAGGTAAAGCAGTGTCTCTGACCTTAGGCCTCCCTCCTGACCTCTGTTGCTCTGCTAAAGTAAACCCACTCCCTCTTATCCCAGGATAATCCTCCCCAGCAGCAGGGAAATTCAAGAACAAAAGTCAGAAAAGGGCTAGTCCTTAATTTCCCCTGAGACTAGGGGGGTGTAGAGTAACTACTGGGAGTGGATAAAAGATGATTATACCAAGACTGTGAGAAATAATATCCAAGTAAACGACCCGTCACATATAGATGTCAGGAGAGAGCTATATAGATCATGCGGAGCTACATTGCAATCAATCTTGCCTGTTGTCACCTGAAATATCACAACTTTCTTTAAATCAAAGGTCAAAAGAATCTTATCTAGGATATGTCAACACTGGTACACACCACCTTGGAATGTCTATAATTATAAGAGAAACTGAGAAAAATGCACAGTTATTCCATATATATATTCATTTCTGTTATAGTGGTTAAAGGAAAACATAATGCAAACAAGGGATATCCTATTAACAGACATTTCTTGTCTTAATTCTGCAATATCATAAAAAACATTTTCCAAGATTACTTCAAAATTTTATTTTTTAATGTATTTCCTGACGTATAGTTGACTTTCAGTGTTGGGTTAATTTCTGCAATACAGCAAAGTGATTCATATACATATATGTGTGTATATATATGTATGGTGTTTTCCATACTCTTTTACATTATGGCTTACCATAAGATATTGAATATAGTTCCCAGTAAAGAAAACTATTAAGTGAAAGTTAGAGATCCAAAAAAGTGTGAAATATTTGTACTGTTAATTGGAAAATAATCACCATGTGGCTTCTGAAGCAATGACAAATCCTTTGTTGTTTGATTTTGAAATGTCTATAAATGCCACAACTGACTTTTATTCTGCATTTGGCTTTCCCAGGAGAACAGAATTATGAATTCTATTTTTAATGTAAAATTTTCTAAGGGCAGGTAGCAAAGCAAGATTTCCAAAGTTTCACATCATGGGGCCCAATGTTATTTCAATAAATTGCAAACTTTGTTGTAATCATCAGTGGTCTTAAAAGCTGGTTTACTTAGGTCAATTCCCTTATTTATGTTGTGCTTATTTTTTTTCTATGTCTCTGACACACTTTCCTATAGTGAAAGAATTGTGTTCTTTGTAGCGAATTTGACGTTATTAAAAGCCCTGCCACATGCTTCCTGTCTTATACAAATAGCATTAATCTAGGATACATCTTTATTTCCAACACATGAAGCTGGTTCTATTATCTTCATGGTAAAAATGTCATATAACATTACACATCCCCTCATGTGAACTGGATGTGTCCATACAAATAATTTCTAGTTCAAAATTATTTAAGATATTAAATTTCAAAAAGAGTATTAAAATTCAAAGCAGGAAATTGATACTAAGTAGAAATTGATGAATAGTCATAGAGAGGATTTTTAAAATTTCTACTTTTAAAAATGCCTTTTAAAACTTCTGATTGAAAGCCTGAATGCAGATAGTAACTTTGCACACATGATTGGTGTAAGTAGTTTTAGAAATGTGTATAAACTAACACCAAAAATACAAATGACTGATTCTAGGATGCTATTATTTAACAAACAAGGCATTGATGTTCTCAATGATATCATTAGCAACACACATTTTAAAAGTTTTCCAGAAATATGGTATTTACAGTCTCAAGTGCACCAGCAAAAAAAGCACAGCCTCAGCTGCAGGAACCATATTATGGGAGAAAGTGAAAGCTGCCTTGCATGTTGGTTAGAACTTAAGGACCTCTCTCTCTCTCTTTCTTTCTCATTCCCTAACAAAACAGTAAAGCACACTAAACAAAAACACCTGGTTGGCCTCTGGTACTTAAGTCGTTCACTAGGAAAGTTCAAAGCTTTTATAAACATCTTGCTGCCTGACTAGTAATTAAATTATGTCCATAATTTGTGTATTGCTCACCTATGAAAGTTAATTAACCCTTTCCATGTACTAGGGCATCATTATTATTTTATTATATGCATAACAATCATACCTTTAGAAATTGTATAAATTGAAATATGAAGGCAGAGTTAGGGGTTCAGAACCTAATTACTAGGCATTTTAGTGCAAATAGAATGAATAAAACCTTCACTCAGACCACTAAGAATGCTGCCATAACTCTTATCTCAATATATTTCCCACATATAAGTCATTAAGATTTTAGCAATATGACAATGTTTTAACATTGCTTATATGGAAATGTAGGGTGTTTTTTTTCTCCACAAACACATATTTTAAAGAAAACATTAATATTCCTAGGAGATCTGAAGAGAAAATAGTAGATAGTATAGCATAAATTACCAGAAAGTATAAAGGTAAATTAAAAAATAAAAAATTTAATGAGAAGAAATCCTCATCCACCAGGATGCTCCAATGGGACAGATCCAGAATTTTGCTTTACACTTCTGGCCAAGTCTAAGCCCTGATTTTTTTCTGTAGAGTGAGATGCTGTCCATTGGGGTTTCCAAAACTGATATTTAAAAAAAGAGAGAGAGAGAGTAGACATCCACCAGAGAGCAGACAGAAGAAGCAAGAAGAACTACAATCCCACAGCCTCCAGAATGAAAACCACAATCACAGATAATTAATCAAAGTGAAAAGGAGGAGGATTCTGACACAGATGAAGGAGCAAGATAAATTACCAAAAAAAAAAAAAAAAACTAAATGAAGTGCCTAGATGAGCTGGACTTAACTGATATTTATAGAGCATTCCATCCAAAAGCAGCAGACTGCACATTCTTCTTAAGTGCACACAGAACATTCCCTAGGATTGACCACATGCTGAAAATAGGCAACCTTCCATGAAAAAAGAATTCTGAATAATGATAGTGAAGATGATCTAGGATCTCAAAAAAAGAATGGAGAAGATTAAAGAAATATTTACCAAAGACCTAGAAGAACTAAAGAACAAACAAACAGATATGAACAATTCACTAGAAAGAATCAATAGGAGAATAACTGAGGCAAAAGAATGAATAAGTGACCTGGAAGACAGTATGGTGGAAATTACTGCCACAAAGCTGAAAATAGAAAAAAAAGAATGAAAAGGAATGAAGATAGCCTAAAAGACCTATGGAACAATATTAAATGCACTAACATTTGTATTATTTGGATCCCAGAATTACAATGGAGAAGGCAATGGCAAACCACTCCAGTACTCTTGCCTGGAAAATCCCATGGATGGAAGAGCCTGGTAGGCTACAGTCTATGGGGTCGCGAAGAGTCGGACACGACTGAGCGACTTCACTTTCACTTTTCACTTTCATGCATTGGAGAAGGAAATGGCAACCCACTCCAGTGTTCTTGCCTGGAGAATCCCAGGGATGGGGGAGCCTGGTGGGCTGCCGTCTATGGGGTCGCACAGAGTCAGACGTGACTGAAGCGACTTAGCAGCAGCAGCACTAGCAGCAGAATTACAAGAGAAGGAGATAGGAGCTGAGAAAATATTTGAAGACATAATAGCTGAAAACTTCCCTAACATGTGAAAAGAAATAGTCAACCAAATCCCGGAATCCAGAGTTTCAGGCAGGATAAACTCAAGAAGGAACACACTGAGATACATAGCAATCAAACTCACAAAAAGTAAAGTCAAAGATATAATATTAAAAGCAACAAGGGAAAAAAGATAAATAATATACAATGGAACTCTCATCAGGTTATCAGCTGATTTATCAGCAGAAACTCCACAGTCAGAAGGGAATGACACGATATATTCAAAGTGATGAAAGGGATGAAACTACAGCCAAGAACACTGTACCCAGTGTCTCTCATTCAGCTTTGATGGAGAAATCAAAAGCTTTAAAGACAAGCAAAAGTTAAGAGAATTCAGTGCCACTAAAGTAGCTTTATGACAAATGCTAAAGGAACTTTTCTAGGCAGGAAACACAAGAGAAGGAAAACACCCACAAAAAATAGACCCAAAGCAATTAAGAAAATGGTAAAAGGATCATACATATCAATAATTATCTTAAATGTAAATGGATTAAATTCACCAACCAAAAGAGAGAGACTGGCTAGGTGGATGAAATAAGGAGACCCAAATATATGTTATCTACAAGACACTTTCCTCAGATTTAGGTACTTACAAACTGAAAGTAATGGGATGGGAAGGGATATTCCACACAAATGGAAATCATAAGAATGCTGGAATAGCAATATTCATATCAGAAAAAATAAACTTTAAAACAAAGAATGTTATAAGAGACAAAGAAGAACACTACATAATGAACAAAGTCCAAGAATAAGATATAAAAATTATAAATATATATGCAACCTATATAGGAGCACTTCAATATGTAAGGCAAATACTAACAATCATAAAGGGAGAAATCAACAGCAACACAGCAATAATGGAGGACATAACACTCCACTTTCACAATGGGCAGGTCATCTAAACAGAAAATTAATAAGGAAACACAGCCCTTAAATGACACCTTACATGAGATGAATTTAATTGATATTCATAGACCATTCCATCCAAAAATAGGAGACTATACATTCTTCTCATATGCACACGCTGGGCCAAAAAAGTGAGCCTTAGTAAATTTAAAGAAAATTGAAATCATATCAAGCATCTTTTTGACTACAATGCTATGATATTAGAAATAAGCTACAAGAAAAACTCTAAAAAAAACCCTAAAAATCACAAACATGTAGTGACTTAACAATATGCTACTAAACAACCAATGTATCACTGAAGAAATCAAAGAAGAAATAAAAAACACCTAGAGACAACAGAAAATGAAAGCACAAGAGTCCAAAACTTATGGGATGCAGCAAAAGCAGTTTTAGAGGGAAGTTGGTAGAAGAGGGAAGTTGATAGAAATATAATCTTACATCAAGAAACAAGAAAAATCTCAAATAAACAACCCAAACTTACACCTAAAACAACTAGAGAAAGAACAAACAAAACCTAAAGTTAATCAGTTCAGTTCAGTTCAGTCACTCAGTCGTGTCTGACTAAAGTTAATAGAAGGAAAGAAATCATAAAGATCAGGGCAGAAATTCATGCAATAGAGACCAAGAAAACAATTGCAAAGATCAATGAAACTAAAACTGGTGCTTTGAAAAGATAAACAAACTTGATAAACATTTAGCCAGACTTATCAAAAAAAAAAAAAAAAAGAGGGGAGGGAGGGAGAGGACTCAAATCCATAAAATTAGAAATGAAAAAGAAGTTACAGCTGATTCTACAAAAATACCAAGGATCATAAGAGACTACTATGAGCAATATGTATGGCAATAAAATGGACAACCTGGAAGAAATGGGCAAATTCTAACAATGGTACAATCTCCATAGACTGAATCAGGAAGAAATAGAAAATATGAACAGATCAATCTGAAGCACTGATATTGAAACTGTGATTAAAAGCCTCCCAAGAACCTGATAGTTCAGTTGGTACAGAATCTGCCCGCAAATGCAGCAGACCCCAGTTTGATTTCTGGGTCAGGAAGATCCTTTGGAGAAGGGATAGGCTACCCACTCCAGTATTCTTGGGCTTCCCTTGTGGCTCAGCTGGTAAAGAATGGTCCTGCAACACTGGAGACTTGGGTTCAATCCCTGAGTTGGAAAGATCCCCCAGAGAAGGGAAAGGCTACCCACTCCTGTATTCTGTCCTGGAGAATTCCATGGACTATACAGTCGATGGGTTGCAAAGAGTTGGACATGACTGAGTGACTTTCACTTTCACGAAACAAATGTTTAGAATCTGATGGCTTCACGGGTGAATTTTATCAAACATTTAAAAGAGAATTAACAACAATCCTTCTGAAACTGTTCCCCAAAAATTGCAGAGAAAGGAAAACTACATCTGCAAAAAAATATAGGCAGAATACTCTCTGACTTAAATCACAGCAATATCTGTTCTAATCCATCTCCCAGAATATTGGGGAAAAAATAAAAATAAACAAATGGGACCTATTTAAACTCAAAAGCTTCTGCACAGAGAATGAAACAATAAACAAAACAAAAAGACAACCCACAGATTAGAGAAAATAGTTGTAAATAATGTGACCGATATTTTGGGATTAGCCTCCAAAATTTACAAACAGCTCATGATATTTAATAACATCAAAACAAAAAATCCTCTCAAAAAATGGGCAGTATACCTAAATAGACATTTCTTCAAAGAAGACATAAAGATAGCCAACAGGCACATGAATAGATCTTCAGCATTGCTAATTATTAGAGAAATGCAAATCAAAAATACAATGAGATATCACCTCACACCAGCCAAACTGCTGCTGCTGCCGCTACGTCGCTTTAGTCGTGTCCGACTCTGTGTGACCCCATAGACGGCAGCCCACCAGGCTTCCTATCCCTGGGATTCTCCAGGCAAGAACACTGGAGTGGGTTTCCATTTCCTTCTCCAATGTATGAAAGTGAAAAGTGAAAGTGAAGTCGCTCAGTCCTGTCCGACTCTAGCGACCCTATGGTCTGCAGCCTACCAGGCGCTTCCGTCCATGGGATTTTCCAGGCAAGAGTACTGGAGTGGGGTGCCATTGCCTAGCTATCACAAAAAAAAAAAAAAAAAAAAAGTCCACACACAAGTGCTGGAGAGGGTGTGGAGAGAAGGGAACCCTCCTACACTGTTGGTGGGAAAGTAAATTGGTACAGCCAGTATGGAGAACAGTATGGAGATTCCTTAAAAAGCCTAAACATAGAGATACATATGATCCTACCATCCAAATCAGGGGTGTATATCCAGAGAAAAATATGATCCAAAAAAATTAATGCACTTGAAAATTCATTGCAGCATTGTTTACCATAGCCAATACATAGAAGCAACCTAAACATCCATTGATAGAGGAATGGATAAAGATGTGGTACATATACACAATGGAGTATTGCTCAACCATTAAAAATAATGAAATAGGGCCATTTACAGTAACATGGATATACCTAGAGATTCTCATAGTGAGTGAAGTAACTCCGAGAAAGAAGGAGAAATAGTATATGATGTCCCTTAGAGTGAAAGTGTTCATCACTCTGTTGAGTCCAACTCTTTGCAACCCCATGGACTGTAGCCTCTGTCCATGGAATTCTTCAGGCAAAAATACTGGAGTAGATAGTCATTCCCTCCTCCAGAGGATCTTTCTGACCCAGGGATCAAACTCAGGTCTCCAGCATTGCAGGCAGATTCTTTACTGTCTGAGCCACCAGAGAAGTCTGATATGTCTTATATGTAGAATCTTAATTTAAAAAAAAAAAAGATACAAAGGAACTTACCTAAAAATCAGAAAGAGACTCAGAGACTTAGAAAATGAACTTATGGTTGCCAGGGGGAAGGGACAGTTAGGAACTTTGGGATGGTCATGTACATACTGCTGTGTTTAAAGTAAATAACAAACAAGGACCTATTGTATATCACATGGAACTCTGCTCAATATTATGTGCCAGCCTGGATGGTAGGAGGGTTTGGGGAAAGTGGATACATGTATACATATGGATGAGTCCCTTCATTGTTCACCTGAAGCTATCAAAACATTTTAAATCAGCTGTACCCCAACACAAAATAAAAGTATTTTTATTAATAAATAAAAAACTTAATGTAAAAATATTAAATTTTCGTTATTCAACTAACAAAGTAATTATAAAAATAATGTCTGCTTGCTCTTTAAAAGAAAATCAACCTAACTTAAAGTGATTTGGGTGGAGAGTTCTGATAAAATTTGGTCCACTGGAAAAGGGAAAGGCAAATCACTTCAGTATTCTTGCCTTGAGAACCCCATGAACAGTATGCAAAGGCAAAAAGGTATGACACTGAAAGATGAACTCCCCAGGTCAGTAGGTGCACAATATGCTACTGGAGAAGAGTGGAGAAGTAACTCAAAAAGAATGAAGACATAGAGCCAAAGCAAAACAATGCTCAGTCCAATGTTGTAAGAGCAATATTGCATAGGAACCTGGAATGTTAGGTCCATGAATCAAGCTAAATTGAAAGTGATCATACAGGAGATGGCAAGAGTGAACATCAACAATTTAGGAATCAGTGAACTAAAATGGACTGGGATGGGCGAATTTAATGAAGATTACCATTATATCTACTACTGTGGGCAAGAATCCCTTAGAAGAAATGGAGTAGCCTTTATAGTCAACGGTCCTAAATACAGTTTTCGAGTGCAATCTCAAAAACGACAGAATGATCTCTGTTTCCAAAGCAAACCATTAAGTATCACAGTAGTCCAAGTATATGCCCCAACCAGTAATTCTAAAGAAGCTGAAGTTGAACAGTTCTATGAAGACCTACAAGACTTTCTAGAACCAACACCTGAAAAAGATGTCCTTTTCATTATAGGGAGCTGGAATGCAAAAGTAGGAAGGCAAGAGATACCTGGAGTAACAGACAAATTTGGCTGTGGAGTACAAAATGAAACAGGCAAAGGCTAACAGAGTTTTGCCAAGAGAACTCACTGGTCACAGCTAACATCTTCCAACAACACAAGAGAAGATTCTACACATGGACATCACCAGATGCTCAATACCAAAATCAGATTGTTTATATTCTTTGCAGCCAAAGGTGGAGAAGCTCTATAGAGACAGCAAAAACAAGACCAGGAGCTGACTGTGGCTCTGATCATGAACTCCTTGTTGCCAAATTCAGACTTAAATTGAAGAAAGTAAGGAAAACCACCAGACCATTCAGATATGATCTAAATCAAATCCCTTGTACTATACAGTGGACCTGACAAATAGATTCAAGGGATTAGATCTGATAGACAGAGTGCCTGAAGAACTGTGAACAGAGGTTCATGACATTGTACAGGAAGCAGGGATCAGATCATCCCCAAAAAAAGAAATGTAAAAAAGCAAAATGGTTGTCTGAGGAGGCCTTACAGATAGCTGTGAAAAGAAGAGACGTGAAAGGCAAAGAAGAAAAGGAAAGAAATACCCACTTGAATGCTGAGCTCCAAAGAATAGCAAGGAAAGATAAGAAAGCCTTCCTTGCAAAACCAATACAATATTGTAAAGTAATCAGCCTCCAATTAAAATAAATAAATTTAAATTAAAAAAAAAGCCATCCTCAGTGATCAATGCATAGAGAGGAAAATGATAGAATGGGAAAGACTAGAGACCTCTTCAAGAAAATTAGAGATACCAAGGGAACATTTCATGCACAGATGGCCACAATAAAGGACAGAAATGGTATGGACCTAACAGAAGCAGAAGATATTAAGAAGAGGTGGCAAGAATACCCAGAAGAATGATACCAAAAAAAACATCTACATGACTCAGATAACCATGATGGTGTGATCATTAACCTAGAGCCAGACATGCTGGAAAGTGAAGTCAAGTTGTCCTTAGGAAGCATCACTAGGAACAAAGATAGTAGAGGTGATAGAATTCCAGTTGAGCTATTTCAAATTCTAAAAGATGATGGTGTTAAAATTTTGTTCTCAATATGCCAGCAAAATTGGAAAACTCAGCAGGGGGCACAGGACTGGAAAAGGTCAGTTTTCATTCCAATCCCAAAGGAAGGCAATGCCAGAGTGTTCAAACTACTGCACAATTGCACTCACTCATACACTAGCAAAGTAATGCTCAAAATTCTCCAAGCCAGACTTTAACAGTTCGTGAACCATGAACTTCCATATGATCAAGCTGGTTTTAGAAAAGGCAGAGGAACCAGAGATCAAATTGCCAAAATCCGTTGGATCATCAAAAAAGCAAAAGAATTCCAGAAAAACATATACCGCTGCTTTATTGCCTATGCCAAGCCTTTGACTGTGTGGATCACAACAAACTGTGGAAAATTCTGAAAGAGATGGGAATACCAGACCACCTTACCTGCCTCCTGAGAAATCTCTATGCAGATCAGGAAGCAACAGTTAGAACTGGACATGGAACAACAGACTGGTTCCAAATTGAGAAAGGAGTATGTCAAGGCTGTGTATTGTCACCCTGCTTATTTGACTTTTATGCAGAGTACATCATTTGAAATGCCAGAATCAAGCTGGAATCAAGATTTCCAGAAGAAATAATAACCTCAGATATGCAGATGATATCACCCTTATGGCAGAAAGTGAAGAAGAACTAAAGAGCCTCTTGATGACAATTAAAAAAAGAGAATGAAAAGTTGGCTTAAAATTCAACATTCAGAAAACTAAGATCACAGCATCCAGTCCCATCACTTCATGGCAAATAGATGGGGAAACAATGGGAAGATTAGCAGACTTTATTATCTTCAGCTCCAAAATCACTGCATATACATTACTTTGCCAACAAAGGTCTATATAGTCAAAGCTTTCATTTTTCCAGTAGTCATGTATGGATGTGAGAGTTGGACTATAAAGAAAGCTGAGTGCCACAGAGTTGATGCTTTTGAACTGTGATGTTGCAGAAGACTCTTGACAGTCCCTTGGACTGCAAGAAGATCCAACCAGTCAATCCCAAAGGAGATCAGTATTGAACATTCATTGGAAGGAATGATGCTGAAGCTGAAATTCCAGTACTTTGGCCACCTAATACGAAGAACTGACTCATTTGAAAAGACCCTAATGCTGGGAAAGATTGAAGACAGGAAAAGAAGGGGATGACAGAGGATGAGATGGTTGAAAGGCATCACTGACTTGATGGACATGAGTTTGAACAAGCTCTGTGAGTTGGTTATGAACAGGGAGGCCTGGGGTGCTGCAGTCCATGCGTTCAAAAAGAGTTGAATACGACTGAGCAACTTAACTGAACTGATAGTGTGAATATCTTTCGATATTATTTTATAATATTTTCAGTCAGTTCAGTTCCTCAGTCATGTCCGACTCTTTGTGACCCCATGAATCGCAGCATGCCAGGCCTCCCTGTCCATCACCAACTCTTGGAGTTCACCCAGACTCACATCCATCAAGTCGATGATGCCATCCAGCCATCTCATCCTCTGTTGTCCCCTTCTCCTCCTGCCCCCAATCCCTCCCAGCATCAGAGTCTTTTCCAATGAGTCAACTCTTCGCATGCGGTGGCTAAAGTACTGGAGTTTCAGCTTTAGCATCATTCATTCCAAAGAAATCCCAGGGCTGATCTCCTTCAGAATGGACTGGGTGGATCTCCTTGCAGTCCAAGGGACTCTCAAGAGTCTTCTCCAACACCACAGTTCAAAAGCATCAATTCTTCAGTGCTCAGCCTTCTTCACAGTCCAACTCTCACATCCATACATGACCACAGGAAAAACAATAGCCTTGACTAGACGGACCTTTGTTGGCGAAGTAATGTCTCTGCTTTTCAATATGCTATCTAGGTTGGTCATAACTTTTCTTCCAAGGAGTAAGCATATTTTAATTTCATGGCTGCAGTCACCATCTGCAGTGATTTTGGAGCCCAGAAAAATAAAGTCTGACACTTTTTCCACTGTTTCCCCATCTATTTCCCATGAAGTGATGGGACTAGATGCCATGATCTTCGTTTTCCAAATGTTTTACCTCATTCTTTATAAGGACCACTCAGTGATTCATTATATGAATATAACACATCTATTTAAACTATTCTCCAGTGATTAATATTTAGATTGAATTTTTTTACTCCATTTAACAATACTGGAAAATGTAATTAATAATGTGGGTACATATGACTATATATAAAATATATAAACAACAAGGACCTATTGTATAGCACAGGGAACTGTATTCAGTATTGTGTAATAACCTATAGTTGAAAAGTATTTGAAGAAGAATATATGTATGTGTTCATGCAAAGATGGGCTCGATAAAGGACAGAAATGGTGTGGACCTAACAGAAGCAGAAGATATTAAGAAGAAGTGGCAAGAATACACAGAAGAACTGTACAAAAAAAGATCTTCACGACCCAGATAATCACGATGGTGTGGTCACTCATCTAGAGCCAGATATCCTGGAATGTGAAGTCAAGTGGGCCTTAGAAAACATCACTACGAACAAAGCTAGTGGAGGTGATGGAATTCCAGTTGAGCTATTTCAAATCCTGAAATATGATGCTGTGAAAGTGCTCCACTGAATATGCCAGCAAATTTGGAAAACTCAGCAGGGGCCACAGGACTGGAAAAGATCAGTTTTCATTCCAATCCCAAAGAAAGGCAATGCCAAAGAATGCTCAAACTACCACACAATTGCACTCATCTCACACACTAGTAAAGTAATGCTCAAAATTCTCCAAGCCAGGCTTCAGCAATATGTGAACCGTGAACTTCCTGATGTTCAAACTGGTTTTAGAAAAGGCAGAGGAACCAGAGATCAAATTGCCAACATCTGCTGGATCATGGAAAAAGCAAGAGAGTTCCAGAAAAACATGTATTTCTGCTTTATTGACTATGCCAAAGCCTTTGACTGTGTGGATCACAATAAACTGTGGAAAATTCTGAAAGAGATGGGAATACCAGATCATCTGACCTGCCTCTTGAGAAGCCTGTATGCAGGTCAGGAAGCAACAGTTAGAACTGGACATGGAACAACAGACTGATTCCAAATAGGAAAAGGAGTACGTCAAGGCTGTATATTGTCACCCTGCTTATTTAACTTATATGCAGAGTACTTCATGAGAAACGCTGGACTGGAAGAAGCACAAGCTGGAATCAAGATTGCCAGGAGAAATATCAATAACCTCAGATACGCAGATGACACCACCCTTATGGCAGAAAGTGAAGAGGACCTAAAAAGCCTCTTGATGAAAGTGAAAGTGGAGAGTGAAGACATTGGCTTAAAGCTCAACATTCAGAAAACTAAGATCATGGCATCTGGTCCCATCACTTCGTGGGAAATAGATAGGGAAACAGTGTCAGACTTTATTTTTCTGGGCTCCAAAATCACTGCAGATGGTGACTGCAGCCATAAATTAAAAGACACTTACTCCTTGGAAGGAAAGTTATGACCAACCTAGATAGCATATTGAAAAGCAGAGACATTACTTTGCCAACAAAGGTCCGTCTAGTCAAGGCTATGGTTTTTCCTGTGGTCATGTATGGATGTGAGAGTTGGACTGTGAAGAAGGCTGAGCACCGAAGAATTTATGCTTTTGAACTGTGGTGTTGGAGAAGACTCTTGAGAGTCCCTTGGACTGCAAGGAGATCCAACCAGTCCATTCTGAAGGAGATCAGCCCTGGGATTTCTTTGGAATGAATGATGCTGAAGCTGAAACTCCAGGACTTTGGCCACCTCATGCGAAGAGTTGACTCCTTGGAAAAGACTCTGATGCTGGGAGGGATTGGGGGCAGGAGGAGAAGGGGACAACAGAGGATGAGATGGCTGGATGGCATCACTGACTCAATGGACGTGAGTCTCAGTGAACTCCGGGAGCTGGTGATGGACAGGGAGGCCTGGCGTGCTGCAATTCATGGGGTTGCAAAGAGTCAGACAGGACTGAGTGACTGAACTCAACTGAACTGAATATGTTTGTGTACTAGGTCAGGAAGTTTCCCTGGAGGGCATGGCGGCCCACACCAGTATTCTTGCATGGAGAATCCTATGGACAGGGGAGCCTGATGTGCTACAGTCCATAGGGTCACAAACAGTTGGACATGACTGAAGTGATTTAGCACACAGGTGCATTCACATGCACACACACACACACACACATATGTGAATCACTTTTATATACATTTGAAACTAACCCAATATTCTAAATCACTATTTTGTTATTTTTGTTTAGTGATCAATTTGTGTCTGACTCTGTGCGACCCTGTGGACTGTAGCCCACCAGGCTCCTCTGTCCATGGGATTTCCTGGCAAGAATACTGGAGTGGGTTGCCATTTTCTTTTCCAGGGTATCTTCCCAATCTAGGGATTGAACTGCATCTCCCGCTTGGCAGGCAGATTTTTATCACTGAGCCACCCAAGAAGCCCACTACTTCAATTAAAAAATAATAATGTGGTAGAACCATAATAATTTCCAAAATGGAGCTGATATATGTCAAACAGTTTGAGCCTTTTAAATTTTCAACTTACTGTTGAATTTCTTTCCCATAAACTCTGTGATGGTCCTTCTTTCTCCCAACACACGCTGCTAAGAAGTGACTTAGGTAAACTTTGCAAATTTGATAGCTCTATATCAGTACCTCAATATTTATGCATTTATACTTACTTTATTTTGATTGATGCTATTCATTATTAGCCATTTGTATTTCTTTTCTATTCTACAGAGGTTGATCCTTTTTCTTCTGATGTTTAAATACTTTTTATATGGAGAAGATGTTTACATCTTTTGTATTAAAATGGAATAAATTTTTTATGTTCTGAAATGTATACTTCTATTGTTCACAATTTTATATTTGGGGATGTGGAATTATGTTTTCTATATAAATGTTCTTTTGTAATATATGTGTTCTTAAAGAAAACTTTATTGAAATATAGCTGATGTACAATATTATGGCAGTTTCAGGTGTACTATATAGTGCTCTGGCATTTGCATCAATTGTGAAATAATCTCCATGAAAGTCTAGTGACCATATGTCCCCATAAAGTTCTTACAAGATGATTGATCATATTCCTTATGTTGCATTTTTCATCTCAGTGGCTTATTTTTTATCTCTGTATCTATGAGTTTTGTTTTGCTTTGCTTTGTTTGCTTACTTGTATTAAAATAATCTCTTTATCTTTAATTTTTGCCCTTTTAATTATAAGATGGCTTGTTATGGAACCTCTTTTAGTTCCTTTTTTGGGAATCTCTCTGCTTCTGGGACCTAGATGTCTGTTTCCTTCCCCAGGTTATAGAAGTTTGGAGTGAATATTTTTTCACATAAATTCTGTGCCATTTTCTCACTAATGGATTTGAGTGCTCTTAATCAACACAGCCTTCTCAGCTGACACATTTTTACAGCTCTTCCTAAAAGATAAATCCAAAATTACTATATGCTTATAAAAATTGTCCCATGGTTAACCCTCTTTAATCTTTTTGTTCCTGCCTAATCATTCTAACCATCAAGTTACTAGTGATCTTGAAATGATAAAATTTCATAAGTATTTCTCAGTATCCATCATGTGTTGAATACTGTTTTGAAGGCCATCATCAGTCTCAAGTTTGTACTGTAAGTGCAGAAATGGCTGAGGCATGTGGTCCAGATCTTGGTTACTTCACATAATCAGTGACCCTGAATTGGATAACCCATCTGTCTTCAGCTATCGTATCTTCATTTGTAAAAGATGGACATTAATTCTACTTAGGAGTGTTGTTTCAAGGATTACTTACCATGGACTAGGTGCTCAACAAATGGTACTTTTATTGTTTCTAAGGAAGTTACGTCTTCATGTACAATGCATTTATTATACATGATTCCAAATGGATTCATTTTCCCCAAATTATTCTAATATCAAAGTCTAGAAATCTTTGATTCAGCCACTTATATTTTTTCTTCTGTTACTTCTTACAAGCTATATTAAGTTTCAGTATACATTACTCATGTATAACTATTATTCACTGTATCCCTGACTACCACTCCATTTTAATCCAACAGTGCTTTACAGATGGATTCCATGATAAAAACCTTCCACTCCAACTCTGGGCTTCAAAAGTGCAGAGCATTTTATAAACTGTAAAATTGTTAGTAAAAACAGTAAGAGTGTCATTTTTAGGCAATGCATTACACTTTCATTAAATTTAGTGTCTATCTCTTCAGAACATCTAAAAATTTAAAGGTTCTCAGGGTTGTGCATGGGTTAAAGATAGAAAAAGAGGAAGTACTGAGCAAAGATGCAGTCAGTCATAATTCAAAAACTAATGTTCTTTTTTCATGGTTTCATAAACTATACTATCATTTTTTCAATGAGCTGGCAAGATTTAACAAAGATATATAATATAAAAATACATAAAGATTAAATTATATATATGATTGTTATCTTCTACCAGATTATTCTTTCAACATTACTTTATGATGCCATTTCCCAACTCCAGTAAATAATTGTTTTCCTCTTTTCTGCTATTTCCATGTCTAAGTGTGGGTGCCCATGTAACCTGGATGAATCTGAGCGATTAAATCTCATGTTCCTCTAATCCCCAATAAATTCTCCTTTAGTTATCCTGATCTCATCACTCCACTAGTAAGCCCTGCTGGTAGAAAGATACGTAATTCTCATACAAATGGGACACTTTTCAGGGTGCAAAAGGAAGCTAGTAAAAATTAGAGGAGAATCACAGTTATACTCAGGTTGATTCCATACAAAATGGAATGTGTGGTCAACTCTACCCTTGGCCTTCAGGGCACTCCTCCTTTTTGATTCACACATGTGATATATTTCCTGTAAAACATGGCCCAGAGCCTACCTTCTCCACACATCTCTCACCACTTAGATTTATCTTTTTTCTGAATCCCTTAAGCATCCAAGCTACTGGACCACTCTGTGGTCCAGGTTGTGAGCTCTTTCATGGAAGATTGTGGCTAACCATTTTGTTTAGTTTTCCAGAAGCCTATCCAGCACAGGGCAAGCAACAGATAATCAGCGACTACTTGTGGAATTAATTGGATAAGTCTTTCAGCTTTAAAGTCCCCACTATTAGCTGGGGAGGGCAAGAGAAAAAGAATTGTAATTAGTTATAATTTAAACTTAGCAATTAAGGAATTGTTAAACCGATCCCCTTCTAAAGGGACTTTAAACTAGAAGCAAGGGAATTTAAACCATGGGCACAGAGTGCATATATTTTAATAAAATTAAACCGAGGGTCAGAAAATGAAGTGCTCTCTGGAATGATGGATCTGGTATGAAAAACTTCTTAGCTGACACCGGCCAAGAGGAACTTTCATTTCTTTCTTTCTTTTTTTTTTTCTTTTTATAGGTTCTTATTCATATACAGTATTATTTTTTAATATACTGTTATGCCCCATATTATTATTTTAAGATGCTAATTCAAGTCTAGGTGGTTCTGTATCTATGTTTCAGCTCACACAGAGGCACCCCTGACTTAGAGGCCCTTTGTAAACTCCATAGATATAGAACTTTCATTTCTGAATTAAAAAAAATAAATAAAAATAAATAGGAAAGAAAGCCAAGAATGAGCTAAAGACAAATTCTCCTTATTTCAGAGTTTTTCTCAGGCTGGCACTGTTAGGACTCTTTCTTTCTACCCAGGCACAGCAGCTTCTTCTCGACTTATTACTCAGAGGCTTTTTCTAAGTTTGCTGCCCTCTGTCTGTTCTTCCTGCCCAGCCTGTGGGTTGAGGGTGAGCCCAGCATCTTTTTACCCCTTCACATACACTTCAAATCAAAACAGCAGTATGAATGATTCCATATTGGAGCTTGAGATTATGGTTCACAGAAAAAGAACCCGGGTAGTAAATCAGGAGCTGTTTTGGTAGTAACAGGCTTCCAGAACTTGAGGCCAACTGTCACGAGGCATGAGCACTTATCCGCTAAGAATATGTCCTGTTCTGAGTGCATTTCAGCTGAATGCATACAATCCAAGCTCATTTTAAAGGCTGGTGGATCAAGGGCTGGTTTAAAGTTCTGTACAACTGCTAAAATGACCACAGATGGATTTCCCCAGGTTCAGATAATCATGATGTCACCTTCCTCCACCTTCTGTCCAGTTTCTAAGACTGCACTTCATTTGTCAAGCAGTACATTATCTGACTCTGCTCGTTTCCTACAATCAGTCTTGGGACTGCTTAACTTCATTAAAGACAGGAAATATAATGAAAGCTGTGTTTGGCCAGGCAAAGCTGTGTAGAATAGCAATGTAATTCTCTGGCAAAACATCTCATTGAGTAGATGCTAAAAACTAATCTGCCTATATAATAAAAGTCTATGTGCAGCCACATGTCTTTTCTGGTTATGGACCTGAGACAAAAAGGTGTTAGCTTCTAACATTTAGCGTATGGACCATTAATTAAACGTTTAAATTAATGGGTAAAATGCCAACACCACTGATTTTTATTTTTATTTATGTTATTGAAGTATTTCTGGAGAAGAGCATGACAACCCACTCCAGTATTCTTTCCTGGAGAATCCTTTGTACAGAGGAGCCTGATGGGATACAGTCCACAGAGTCAAAAAGAGTCAGACATGACTGAATGACTTAGTACACACACACACAGCACACACGTAGTTGATTTACAATGTAGAGTTAATTACTGCTATACAGCAAAGCCATTCATTTATACACACATACATATGTTAATACATACATATATTCTTTTTCATATTCTTTTCCATTGTGGTTTATTGCATGATAATGAATTTTCTATTTCCCTTTGCTGTACAGTAAGACCTTATAGTTTACCCATCCTATATGTAATAGTTTACATCAGTAATCCCAAACTCCCACTCCATCCCTCCCCTACCTGCCTGCCCCTTGGGAACCATAAGTCTGTTCTCTATGTCTGTGAGGCTGTTTCTTTTTCATAGATAACTTCACTGGCTAACACCACTGATTTTATGATACATCAAAAGAAGACATATAAAATGATGTTTATCTTGCTTTAACATTTAGATAGAAAATTAATAACTGCCTACACAGTAACTCAGTAATCCCTAGCCTTTTTTTCCTTCAAGTACCATTTATTAATTTTTTGAAAGAGAAAACATGACTCACTGATTTTAGACAATTGAGAAAATAAAATAACAAAAAGAAGAAAATAAAACCATCTAATATTTCTAACTATCACCATTTTGAGGAATTTTGTCAGGATCTTCTCTATATATGCAATGACGTGATATGCATGTGATGTATGTATATATACAACTGAGTATTGTATGTTTTTACAGACTCTAGGTTATATTGACTGTGCAGCTGTATATACTACTGTGCTACTTTTCTAACTTAGAGGTACATATAGTTCCCTTCAGCCATATCTAAATTATTTCTTCATATACGGGCTGTGATAAATGGTCTGGGATCTGGTACTCAGTATTATTAGGTACACGTACAAGGCAGAGTCCTTTGTTGAGTGTCAGGTTGGTGGGGCAGGTGAGCTGCGAGGTTCAGCTGCAATCCCCAACCTGGGCACCCCTCTTTGTTAAGGGATCTGCTGACGATGCTGGTACAGGTGTAAATAATTCCTGAGGGATTCTCTGTGGCTTCTCCTGAGTGAGGGAGAAGAAGCTCAGTTACGACTCCTTCTCCTCTCTGAGAGCTTGTAGAAATCAAATGTGAAATTATGGCCCCCCCTTTATGTCTAACCTACTTTCCAGATGAAATCTGATATTCTAGAAGGAATAGGCAGTTATAAATGCCCATGAGCAGCTCTTCTCCTGCCCCTCTCCTTTTTGTTTGCTTTCCTAGAATCTAGGAGGATGTTCTTATCAGCCTTACATATGGTTATATACTTTTAATAAAACATTGCAAGCATTTAAATAATATCTATAAGTATGTATTATTTTAAATTATGGATTGACTTGTTACTTTTGAAATGTCTAGCATCCATTATAATATCTAGGTACTAGCTTCTGAAAAGAAGAAAATTTTGTTATTAAACAAATTATATGATGATAATTATAATCAGTTTGTTTAATACACCAATATCTATATTTGGAAAAAAAGTACACTCCATACTTTTTATGTAACAGAAGTACTTTACTTTAAAAAACAATGCCAACAAAACACATGCATGTAGATACATACATATTTAACACATCATAGATATTAGCTCACTACATATATTAATATATATGGATTATCAATAAAATGATAATGATGCTGTTGTCTAGTCGTTAAGTCATGTCTGACTCTTCTGTGACCCCACGGACTGTAGCCTGCCAGGCTCTTCTGTCTATGGGATTTTCCAGGCCAGAATACTGGAATGAGTTGTCATTGCCTTCTTCAGAGGATCTTCCCAACCCAGGGATGGAACCCACATCTCCTTTATTGGCAGATTCTTTCACTGAAGGGGGATTCTTTACCTCTGAGCCAACAGGGAATCTCTGATAATGATATGGAAAAATTCAAAGGCATTAGGGACACCTTTGCTTAAATAAACTCTATGACAAATCCTTTGATAGACTTACATACACCTTTGATATAATAAATGAATACTTCTGATTTGTGTATTTTTCAATGAGTATTATTTTCTGTAGATTGAATTTCTTAACAATCATGATATAAACTTGGTAGGAAAGCAATAGAATTTTGAAGGTCGCCTGGACTTTTCTTCCATTTCTGAACTTGCCTTGTTGGCCTCCTTCAGGAAATCTTGTTTTCTAAATAGTGAAGATGCAGTGCTCAGACCTCGTTACAACCCCCATGGTCTCTCCAATCAATTCTGGCATCACTTATGCAGTGATAACTCCCCAATCTCTATCCTCATTTCAGATGTCTTCCCTGGGTGACAGATTTGTAATAATATATATAAATATCTGCCCCTCATCTCCAGCAAGGACCCAAAGCTGAGTGGATCCTGGGGCAGATCATTGACTCACACCAGTCCAGATTGAACACAAACATCAGTTCAGTTCACTGAACTGTCATGTCCGACTCTTTGTGACCCCATGGACTGCAGCACATCAGACTTCCCTGTCCAACAGCAGCTCCTGGAGCTTACTCAAACTCATGTCCATTGAGTCAGCGATGCCATCCAACCATCTCATCCTCTGTTGTCCCCTTCCTCTCCTACATTCAATCTTTCCCAGCATCAGAGTCTTTTCCAATGAGTCAGTTCTTCACATCAGGCGGCCAAAGTATTGGAGTTTCAGGATCAGCATCAGTCCTTCCAATGAATATTCAGGACTAATTTTTGTTACAATTGACTGGTTGGATCTCCTTGCAGTCCAAGGGACTATCTAGAGTCTTCTCCAACACCACAGTTCAAAAGCATCAATTGTTTGGCACTCAGATTTCTTTATAGTCCAAATCTCACAACCATACATGACTACTGGAAAAACCATAGCTTTGACTAGACAGACCTTTGTTGGAATAGTAATGTCTCTGCTCTTTAATATGCTGTCTAGGTTGGTCATGGCTTTTCTTCCAAGGAGCAAGTGTCTTTTAATTTCATAGTTGCAGTCACCATCTGCAGTGATTTTGGAGCCCCCTCCCAAAAAAAATCTGTCACTGTGTCCATTGTTTCTCCATCTATTTGCCATGAAGTGATGGGACTGGATGCCATGGTCTTAGTTTTCTGAATGTTGAGTTTTAAGCCAGCCTTTTCACTCTCTTCTTTCACTTTCATCAAGAGGCTCTTTAGTTCTTCTTTGCTTTCTGCATAAGGATTGTGTCATCTGCATATCAAAGTTATTGATATTTCTCCCCACAATCTTGATTCCAGCTTGTGCTTCATCCAGCCTGGCATTTCACATGATGTACTCTGCATAAGAGTCAAATATGCAGGGTGACAATACATAGACTTGACGTACTCCTTTCCCAATTCAGAACCAGTCTGTTGTTCCACGTTCAGTTCTAACTGTTGCTTCTTGACCTGCATACAGATTTCTCAGGAGGCAGGTAAGGTGGTCTGTTATTCACATCTCTTGAAGAATTTTACAGTTTGTTGTGATCCACAGAGTCAAAGGCTTGGCATAGTCAATAAAGTGAAAGTAGATGTTTTTCTGGACTCTGTTGCTGTTTTGATAATCCAACAGTTGTTGGCAATTTGATCTCTGGTTCCTCTGCCTTTTCTAAATCCAGCTTGAACATATGGAAATTCACAGTTCATGAACTGTTGAAGCCTGGCTAAGAGAATTTTGAGTAGTACTTTGCTAGTGTGTGAGATTAGTGCAATTGTGCAGTAGTTTGAACATTTTTGGCATTGTCTTTCTATGGAATTGGAATGAAACCTGACCTTTTCCAGTCCTGTGGCCCCTGCTGAGTTTTCCAAATTTGCTGGCATATTGTGTGCAGCACTTTAACACCATCATCTTTTAGGATTTGAGAAAGCTCAGCTGGAATTCCATCACCTCCACTAGCTTTGTTCATAGTGATGCTTCCTAAGGCCCACTAGACTTTGCACTCCAGGATGTCTGGCTCAAAGTGAGTGACCACACCACCATGGTTTTTTGGGTCACGAAGATCTTTTTTGTATAATTCTTCTATGTATTCTTTCCACCTCTTCTTAATATCTTCTGCTTCTGTTAGGTCCATACCATTTCTGTCCTTTATTGTGGCCACCTGTGCATGAAACGTTTCCTTGGTGTCTCTAATTTTCTTGAAGAGATATCTAGTCTTTCCTATTCTATTGTTTTCTTCTATCTCCTAGCACTGAACACTGAGGAAGGCTTCCTTATCTCTCCTTGCTATTCTTTGGAACTCTGCATTCAAATGGGTATATCTTTCCTTTTCTCCTTTGCCTTTCACTTCTCTTCTTTTCACAGCTATTTGTAAAGCGTCCTCAGACAACCATTTTGCCTTTTTGCATTTCTTTATCTTGGGGATGATCTTGATCCCTGCCTCCTGTACAATGTACAAACCTTTGTCCATAGTTCTTCAGGCACCCTGTCTATCAGATCTATTCCCTTGAATCTATTTGTCACATCCACTGTATAAGATAAGGGATTTTATTTAGGTCATACCTAAATGGTCTAGTGGTTTTCCTTACTTTCTTCAATTTAAGTCTAAACTTGGCAATAAGGAGTTCATGATCAGAGCCACAGTCAGCTTCCAGTCTTGTTTTTGCTGACTGTATACAGCTTCTCTATCTTTGGCTGCAAAGAAAATAAACAATCTGATTTCTGTATTGACCATCTGGTGATGTCCATGTGTCGAGTCTTCTCTTGTGTTGTTGGAAGAAGATGTTTGCTGTGACCAGTGGGTTCTCTTGGGAAAACTCTATTAGCCTTTGCCCTGCTTCATTCTGTATTCCAAGGCCAAATTTGTCTGTTACTCCAGGTATCTCTTGACTTCCTACTTTTGCATTCCAGTCCCCTATAATGAAAAAGACAACTTTTGGGGGGTATTAGTTCTAGAAGTTCTTATAGGTCTTCATAGAACCATTCAACTTCAGCTTCTTCAGCATTACTAATTGGGGAATATACTTGGATTACTGTGATATTGAATGGTTTGCCTTGGAAATGAGCAGAGATCATTCTGTCATTTTTGAGATCATTAAAACATTGTTAAAACTAAATTACACAAAGTTACAGTCACATGAATTACATTAGAAACAAAAATATTAAAGATGTCAACCCATCACTTCTGAATTGCTTTATTATTTTAGTCTTATCTTTGTCTTTGTCCTCGAGGTTATTTTCATCTGTTATATTTGTGTAGCAGAAATGCTCTACACTGGTGTGTTAACCTACATCTTTCTGAACCTGTGGTCAGGGATGGGGTGTTTGTTTCTTGAAATCAGTCTCTTAAGAGTAATGACACCAGGAAAACGGACAAATGCTACAAAGCAGGGCTTTCCTTTTTCCTGGAGAGCTGATTGTGGAGCACTTACCACCAGACTGCTGTTTAGACCAGAGTCAGCCTCTGCCAGTCACTGGTCTTCTTGCTCCAGATACATCCACAGCCCTTCTCTTGAAAACAGTGAGTTTCCGAGAAGCTGGGACTGGGCGATGTATTCCCAGACTCCCAGAACTGCTGGTTCAGCTGACTGCCACCAGCAGGAAGCACCTACATGGAACTGTCTGGTGAGGGAAAGCAAGATGCATGCAAAGCATCAGACAGCAATGCCTCTAGATCTTGCTGCAGGGGTGAATTTGGAGCTAAGAGGCAATTTATTGAAATTGGCACAGTTCATGTTGTGTTCCTGATAAGGATCTGGTAGATAAAGTTCTCAAAGTTAAGACCTTCATTTTATAGTATTGTCTTCCTATAATCTCTCCCTGTGTTCCTGTGTGCTCAGTTGCTTCATTTGTGTCTGACTCTTTGCGACCTTATGAGCTATAGCCCGCCAGGCTCCTCAGTCCATGAGATTCTCCAGGCAAGAATACTTGAGTGGGTTGTCACGCCTTCCTCCAGGGAATCTTCCTGTCCCAGGGACTGAACCCAAGCCTCCTGCAGTTCCTGCATTGCAGGCTGATTCTTTACCTCTCAGCTACCGGGGAAGCCCAACCTCTTCCTAACATCCATTTTTTTTTTTTTTAAACTTTACATAACTGTATTAGTTTTGCCAAATATCAAAATGAATCCGCCACAGGTATACATGTGTTCCCCATCCTGAACCCTCCTCCCTCCTCCCTCCCCATTCCATCCCTCTGGGTCATCCCAGTGCACCAGCCCCAAGCATCCAGTATCGTGCATCGAACCTGGACTGGCAACTCGTTTCATACATGATATTTTACATGTTTCAATGCCATTCTCCCTAATCTTCCCACCCTCTCCCTCTCTCACAGAGTCCATAAGACTGTTCTATACATCAGTGTCTCTTTTGCTGTCTTGTACACAGGGTTATTACCATCTTTCTAAATTCCATATATATGCGTTAGTATACTGTATTGGTGTTTTTCTTTCTGGCTTACTTCACTCTGTATAATGGGCTCCAAGAGAATTTCAATGTCTCCATTGATGACTCCCAGTCAGTTAAGGCTTTGTCTTGATTTAATATCTGTCTTGAATGTACTGTCTACAGGACTTATTTAAACTTTAAAGCTTTTGCACAGAAAAGAGAACCATTGGCAAAATAAGAAAACAACCTATGGAATGGGAGAAAATATTTGGAAATGATGTGACCAACAAAGGGTCAATATCCAAAGTAAAATAGCTCATATAACTTTGTAGACAAAAACAAAAACCAATCCAATCAAAAAATGGGCAGAAGACCTGCATGGACATTTTTCCAAAGACATGCAGATGGCCAAAAGGCACATGAAAAGATGTTCAACAATGTTAATTAGTTTCAAGTATATATTAAAGTGTTTCGTGTGTGTGTGAGCACATGTGCATGTTAAGTCACTTCAGTCATGTCCAACATTTTGCGACCCTATGCATTGTAGCCAGTCAAGCTCCTCCCTCCATGGGATTCTCCAAACAATAACACTGGAATAGGTTGCCATGCCCTCCTCCAGGGGATCTTCCTGACCCAGGGATCAAAACTGCATCTCTTGAGTCTTCTGCATTGGCAGGCTGATTCTTTACTGCTAGCACCAAATGAAGGGTACCTAATGTGAAAAGACAGGAATGTGCCTTATTTAAGCATCTTCAAGGAAGATAGAAACATCTGAGAGAGAGTGAGGTAGGGGAAGAGAGAGAAGCACAGAAGTGTTCAAGGAGATGAGGCTTAAGAGGGAGCCAAGTCTTGGACCATGTGAATCTTGAAAGCAATGTTAATGTTTGGGATGTTATCCACAAGCAAAGGGAATCAGTAGTCTCCTAACTTGTTTAATTTATGTTTCATAAGTCTCTTCTGCCAATCTTCCAATCCGAATTGTCTATATATTTTTCTGGTGTGATTTTGGCATCTTTCCATCCTCATTATCTCCCTCTTGTCAGGCCTGGAGGAAGCCAGTTGCCATATTATGAGAACACATAAAAAGCCCAAATGGGATGCTAATGAAATGAATATCTGAGGTCTCCTGCCAACAAACAATGAGGAATTGAAGTCTCCTTTCAATAGTCAATAGAAATGGGGGCTTCTGCCACTAGCCACATGAATTAATCATCTTAGAAATGGATCCTTTTCCAATCAAACCATGAATAATTGACACCCTGCTGCTGCTGCTAAGTCACTTCAGTCGTGTCTGACTCTGTGTGACCCCATAGATGGCAGCCTACAAGGCTCCTCTGTCTCTGGGATTCTCCAGGCAAGAACATTAGAGTGGGTTGCCATTTCCTTCTCCAATGCACGAAAGTGAATGAAATCGCTCAGTCGTGTCCGACTCTTCGTGACCCCATGGACTGCAGCCTCCAAGGCTCCTCCATCCATGGGATTTTCCAGGCAAGAGAACTGGAGTGGGTTACCACTGCCTTCTCCAATTGACACTCTAGCCAACATCTTACCTGCAGCCTCATGAAGGACTCCAAATCAGACCACCCAGCTAACCTCTCCCAAATTCTAGATAACTGTTATGCTCCTAGTTATTCATTTTTACTCTTACCCAGTCAAAACTCTCAGATTCAAGATAAATCTACCAATTAAAATGTCAGAGAGGTGAGTCATATGAAGTCATCTAAATGCCAAGATTCTTTGTCCCTAATATTTTCTATGTGACTGAGGTCAGGGAGCAGATCCCACAGGATACTGTGATACTTAGAGGCTGTCACAGGCTTGGCTGTATGTAGAGTCTTATCGGTAAGTAGCCATAAGATGTTATTAACAATCAATCTTAGTCAATTTATACATTCGTAAAAATCTCAGCTCGGGCATTGGTTCCTCTGGGAAAGTTTCCCTCTTTGCTTAGGATGTACTATAACCTCTTGTGCTATGTGTTCCATAGAATTTTTTGCAAACCTCTATCACACATTTATTAGAGTGCATTATGATTCATTTTTGTTTGTTTTTAAGACTCCTTATTAATATCTAAGCTTTACTACTTTATGAATCTACTGGAAAATGTAATGGATAGAGAGAATCATGGGGTATGGGTTACCACATACTCATTATATCAATTGTTTGCAAGGTTCCAACAGTGAGTGAGGATGGAGTGAGGTTGGATGGCATCACCAACTCAATGAACATGAGTTTGGGCAAACTCTGGGAGATAGTGAAAGACAGGAAAGCCTAGCATACTGCAGTTCATGGGGTCACAGAGTTGGACACAACTGAACGACATGAGCATATAAGTATGAAATATATATGGGATTAGGCCAATACCAGAAATAAGGAAAACAAGAGTTTGAGAAACCAAATATACTAACAAGTTGTATGACAAACAGAAAAAACCATTAGCTAAAATCAAAATTTGTTCCAAGTCTGAGAGAAGAAATAGAGCAAGATACTTGGATAAATCACCCAGATAGATGTTGAAATGATGATCTTTTGTCTGCTCTTTGAAGCCAATATTTACAACTATTGAACCTTGTGGTTGTTGTAATATGTGACAACCAGAAAAGCTTTTGGAAAAGTGAGTTTTCCTGCATATGGTTAAATTATATCTACCCCGGTAATGCTGTAGTCAAAGGTGAAATGTACAGTCCTCCACATGTGTCTTCATTCTACTACTTGGTGGGTGAGGATAGTCTTTATTTAAGTTATTAAACCCAGTATAGAAATTTCCAGGGACAGATTCTTCTCTATGACTGACATCTCTCCCAGGGAAGAGAGCTAGTTCATGAATACCCTTCCCTGAGTGTGTATCACAAAGGGAATGAATTTAATAGATGCCTGGGTAACTAAATTATCATTAAATTCTATCTCTGATATTCTAACAAATGTAGCATTATAAAGGAGAAGGCAATGGCACCCCACTCTAGTACTCCTTCCTGGAAGATCCCATGGATGGAGGAGCCTGGAAGGCTGCAGTCCATGGGGTCGCTGAGGGCCGCACACGACTGAGCAACTTCACTTTTACTTTCCACTTTCACGCATTGGAGAAGGAAATGGCAACCCACTCCAGTGTTCTTGACTGGAGAATCCCAGGGACAGGGAAGCCTAGTGGGCTGCCGTCTATGGGGTCACACAGAGTCAGGCACGACTGAAGTGATTTAGCAGCAGCAGCAGTAGCATTATAAAAACATCTAATTTTAAGAACTACACCTGTGAATTTACTTTAGGCAAAAAGAAAACAAAAAAAAAAATAGGTTTGAATTCCCTTTTTTTTTTTTTTTTTTTTAATTAATCTCTTCATTTCCTCTACTGCCATTGTTGCTAAGGTCTCCAGGCAACACCCTGGGCTGTGAAGCTGAGGATAAAAATCGCTGTAAACTAAAACAGGAGCAGGAAAGTTACTAAAGAGAATATTCTACAGCTGCAAAAACACCTCTAAGCCTTCCTCTGACAAGATGCAACCCCTCTGTGCTCAGAGCCAGCTACAAGGTCATAGCATTTGAAACACTCCAGAAAAAAAGTCTGGTTGCAGCTTTTTGAGGTTGCCAGTAATTAGAAAAATCCCCACTCATGGAAAAATCATAACAGGGATTCTTCACACTGAAACTACCAAGTTCTTAGAATCAGACAGTCTAGATATTAGAGCCAAATGATGCTCCCTCAGGCCCAAGAACCTGATGCCAATAAAACACAGTAAGCAAAGCTTAGATGTGTGATGTTCACGGTTTGACTCTCTGCTTTGGAATTGTCCGTGAGATAACTTCATGAAGGAATTAGGTTAAGTATGCTGGAGGTTGGTCTAGATCAGCAGCTCTTGAATTGTTTGTATCAGATGACAGAAACATTGTTAAACACAGATTTCGAGGCCTTATGCCTACAGCTTGGGATCAGTAGGTGAGGGCAGGGGCTGGATAAGTTCCACTTCTAACAAATTCCTCAGTGCTACTGCTTCTGCTGCAGTTGTGGAATCAGAAGCTACTATTGGAGAATCACTATTTAGAGATAATTACTTGAGAAGTTAGAATTTTGTCCTAATGAAATACAAATATTTGCCCATTCAATTAACCGAATTTTATTTCATAGGGATTACAACCCTGAATGCTATAGTTACTTGTCTTAGTTCTAACATGTTTCTATGGAAAGCTAAACCCTAGTCTAATTTTTTCTGAATAATATCATTGTGATGGCTAACATTTATATAGTCTTGGATCTGTATGCATCATGTTTCTAACTGTTTGAAAATTATACCTGGACGGATTTAGAGTTTCTTCCCAAGATGCCTCAGTGGACTCATCTACTGGAGATAGTCAAACAGCATTCCCAGAGTACTTCCTTTCCTGGCTTTTGGTCCCCAAACCTTGGAACCTCCAAAGCCCAAGTGCACCAGAACTTGATCTTTGATAACTGTCTGCTTCCCAGGTTACCTCCCTCCTTTTTTAGGGAGAGGGAGGTTGTTTCTAGTTCTTGGCCAAGTCCATTAGTCTGTCTGTGCATTATCTAACGCATTCACGGCCAGAGGCAAGGATTTCCTGGAACCCACTCAGCCAACCTCCTGGCAGTTTTTGGAACATCCAGTGTAGACCCAAGTGAGTTGTGTATGCATCAGTGACTCAGAATCTCCACCAGAATGATGGGAATCTAGCCCATCTGGTGAGAGGAAACAGAAAATCTGTTTTGTTATCATTTGTTCATTTTGCTGTATATTAACTCAAATCAATTAAGAAAATATTTTTGAATATAAAATAGAACAGACCCCTGAGATTCATATTTCTTTGTTTATTCTTGACTTGTTGCTAAGCTTGTGGAATTAAAACTGAAAATTGTCTATGTGTCTGTAAAATGAACAAAGTCTTTTCCTATCATTATGTGAATTTCCTGTCATTATGTGAATATATCTTCCTACCTCTAGAGAATAATTATTACATTGGATTATGAGTAACAACAACAAAAATAAAAGCACCCAAATTAAAGAAGTTCTGGTTTAATTGATATTTAGAGAAAAATAAATGATTCTATACATCTAATATTTTTAGAACAATAATGAAACCAAATTTTTAATACTTTAAATATGCTAATCTTTTAAGAAAAAGTCCTCATGAAACCATTAACAATCATCAACATTTTTACATAAAAATTCAGGTTCACTAATTTGAGGTAAATCTTTGAACAAACCAGACTGTCTTAATAATTTTGCTTTAAAAAGTATATATAATTCACGGACTTGATCAGTACATTGTACAAAAACAGGCATACATTTTAATTTTTTTCTTTTCTTTTTTTTAAAATTTTATTTTATTTTTTAACTTTACAATATTGTATTGGTTTTGCCATATATCAACATGAATTCACCCTAGGTATACACGTGTTCCCCATCCTGAACCCTCCTCCCTCCCTGTACCATCCCTCTGGGTCGTCCCAGTGCACCAGCCCCAAGCATCCAGTATCATGCATCATTGAAACATTTTAATTTTTAATAGGATTTGGGTTTGTCATTTTATGAAGCTAGTTAATCTGGATGCTTACATTTCTTATACTGATTTACTGTATAGAATATATTATTACTTCTACAGACTGTTTAGGATTGTGAAAATGGAAAACTAGTGTTCTGTCAAATTTAATCATTATCCTGCCAATGTCTTCATATTTATTATATTCTGAAGTATGTCTATTTAAAGTCTGAAATTTTTGGTTAACTCCTTGGAAATGGCTAATAGATAATTTTTAGTTATATGGATAATTTTTAAATAAGAGATAATACTGAAGCCTCATTACAGAGCAGATGAGGCTCTAATCATATTAATGTGTGTTTGCTTCTGCAAGAACTTGAAAAAGTGATGTGAGTGGCTGTAAGCTTTGCTGGACTGCTAAAATACACTGCATATCAGACAGTACTCAGTCACCCAACCCCCAACCCCAGAGTTGTCTGTGAATTAGAATGTACTTTATTTGGTTAAGAGTCATTTCAACTCTCCTAGAGATCACAACGGTAAAACGTATAACTTTAGATATGTTTCTGTTTATCGAGTGGAAAATTGAGAGAAGTTTGTTTAAAAGTAAAGTGCTTGGTTTTTCCAGAAAGGGAAAAAGGAGATGGCAAGATAAAACTTGAATAAATAAATTGCCATAGGTTTTCAGAAAATTTATTTCATTTTTCTTAGTTTATAATAACTATAAGTAATGTGTCTGAAAAGAAGTAATGAGATGTGTTATATTTTTGGCAAAGCTCTCTTAGTTGATGTGCTTAGCTGACTCATGTTCATGTATGGTAAAAACCATCACAATATTGTAAAGTAATTATCCTCCAATTAAAATAAATGAATTAATTTAATTTTAAAAAGAACTTTTAAAGGGGGGTTGTGGGGGGGGCGGTCCTAAGATGGCAGAGGAATAGGACAGGGAGACCATTTTCTCCCCCACAAATTCATCAAAAGAACATTTAAACGCTGAGTAAATACCACAAAACAACTTTTGAGTGCCGGCAGAGGACATCAGGCACCTAGAAAAGCAGCCCAGTGTCTTCAAAAGGAGGTAGAAAAAAATATAAAAGACAAAAAAAGAGACAAAAGAGGTAGGGATGGAGCTCCGTCCCAGGAAGGGGGTCTTAAAAAGAGAGAAGTTTCCAAACACCAGGAAATACTTTCACTGCCGAGTCTGTGGAGAGCCTTGGAACCACAGAGGGCAACATAACTGGGAGGAAAAATAAATAAATAATTAAAACCCACAGATTACGTGCCCAACAGTAACTCCCCCAGCGGAGAAGCAGCGCAGACGCCTGCACCCGCCACTAGCAAGTGGGGGCTGGGCAGGGAGGCATGGGCTGTATTGCTTAGAGTAAGGACCAGGCCTGAATGCCTCGAAGGCAATCTGAGGGAACTAATGGGCTAGCAAACCAGACTGTGGGATAGCTACCACTCGAAAAGCCCTAACCTAAGACACCAACAGGCCCACTCACAGAACAAAGGACTGAATAGAGCTAGCCTGCTGCAGACCATCCCCCTCCAGTGACAGGCAGCCAGAGCCAGAAGGGGGCAATTGCAGCCCCAGAGAGACATTATCTACCAAACTGCAAGCAGGCGTCTTTGCTAACTAAGACTTCTTGGGATTCTGGACGGTCAACATCCACCTGAGAAGGTGCGCTGGGTGTACACCCAGAAAACCAAGCAGCAGGGACGGGGGAGGCGATAAGTCACAGCGACCGTGCTTGCCAAACACCTGATCACCTGAGCTGCTCAGACCTGGGAAGGGCACAAAACGCAGGCCCAACCGAGTCTGTGCCTCTGAGGACTACCCGAGTGCCTGAACCTGAGTGGCTTAGACCTGGGAGGTGCATGCAGCCCAGGGCCAGCCTCAGACGGTTCCTGGAGGAGCACCTAGAGCCTGAACAGTGTGGGCAGGGAGGGCACACGCGCTGTGAGCAGCGGCAGGCCCAGTGTAGCTGAGACACTGCAAGCACACGCCAGTGTTATTTGTTTACAGCGTCCCTCCCTCCCCACAGCGCGACTGAACAAGTGAGCCCCAAAAAAGGGTCCACCACCGCCCCCTTGTATCAGGGCGGAAATCAGACACTGAAGAGACCAGCAAACAGAAGCTAAAACAGAGGGAACTGCTTTAGAAGTGACAGGTGCAATAGATTAAAACCCTGTAGTTAGTACCGACTACATATGAAGGGGCCTATAGATATTGAGAAATGTAAGCCGGACCAACTAACTATCCGAAAATGAACTGACCCCACACTGCCCACAACAATACCAGAGAAAGTCCTAGATATATATTTTTTTACTATTTTTACTATCATTATTTTTTTTAATTTTCTTTAATTTTTAAGTCCTCTATTACTCCTTTAATTTTCATTTTTATAACCTACTGTTACCTTGCAAAAAAAAAGAGACCCTATTTTTTAAAGCAAACTTCATATATATATATATATATTTATAATTTTTGTGACATTTTTTCTTTTCTTTAATATTGTATTTTTGAAAATCCAACCTCTACTCTAGATTTTTAAACTTTGCTTTTTGGTATTTGTTATCAATTTTGTACCTTTAAGAACCCAACCTTCAGTAGCCATTTTTACTGGCTTGACTGCTCTCTACTCCTTTGGACTCTCCTTTTTCTCCACCAGGTTGCCTCTATCTCCTCCCTCCCCCTTCTCTTCTCTACCCAACTCTGTGAATCTCTTTGTGTGTTCCAGACGGTGGAGAACACTTAAGGAACTGATTACTGGCTGGATCTGTCTCTCTCCTTTTGATTTCCCCCTTTTTCCTCCTGGACACCTGTCTCCGTCCTCCCTCTTCTCTTCTCTGTATAACTCCATGAACATCTCTGAGTGGTCCAGACTGTGGAGTGCACATAAGGAAGTGATTACTGGCTAGCTTGCTCTCTCCTCTTTTGATTCCACCTCATCTCATTCAGGTCACCTCTAACTCCCTCCTCCCTCTTCTCTTCTCCATGTAACTCTGTGAACCTCTCTGGGTATCCCTAACTGTGGAGAAACTTTTCATCTCTAACCTAGGTGTTTTATCAATGGTTCTGTATAGATGGAGAAGTCTTGAGACTACTGTAAAAATAAGACTGAAAACCAGAAGCAGGAGGCTTAAGTCCAAATCTTGAGAACACCAGAGAACTTCTGACTCCAGGGAACATTAATTGACTGGAGCTCATCAAATGCCTCCATACCTACACTGAAACCAAGCACCACCCAAGGGCCAACAAGTTCCAGAGCAAGACATACCACGCAAATTTTCCAGCAACACAGGAACTCAGCTCTGAGCTTCAATATACAGGCTACCCAAAGTTACTCCAAAAACATTGGCATCTCATAACTCATTATTGGACACTTCATTGCACTCCAGAGAGAAGAAACCCAGCTCCACTCACCAGAACAACGACACAAGTTTCCCTAACCAGGAAACCTTGACAAGCCACCCTTACAACCCCACCCACAGTGAGGAAACTCCACAATAAAGAGAACTCCACAAACTGCCAGAATACAGAAAGGCCACCCCAAACAGCAATATAAACAAGATGAAGAGACAGAGGAATACCCAGCAGGTAAACGAACAGGATAAATGCCCACCAAACCAAACAAAAGAGGAAGAGATAGGGAATCTACCTGATAATGAATTCCGAATAATGATAGTGAAAATGATCCAAAATCTTGAAACAAAAATGGAATCACAGATAAATAGCCTGGAGACAAGGATTGAGAAGATGGAAGAAAGGTTTAACAAGGACCTTGAAGAAATAAAAAAGAGTCAATATATAATGAATAATGCAATAAATGAGATCAAAAACACTCTGGAGGGAACCAACAGTAGAATAATGGAGGCAGAAAATAGGATTAGTGAAATAGAAGATAGAATGGTAGAAATATAAATGAATCAGAGAGGAAAAAAGAAAAACTAATTAAAAGAAATGAGGACAATCTCAGAGACCTCCAGGACAATGTTAAACGCCCCAACATTCAAATCATAGGAGTCCCAGAAGAAGAAGACAAAAAGAAAGACCATGAGAAAATACTTGAGGAGATAATAGTTGAAAACTTCCCTAAAATGGGAAAGGAAATAGTCACTCAAGTCTAAGAAGCCCACAGAGTCCCAAACAGGATAAACCCAAGACAAAACACCCCAAGACACATAGTAATCAAATTAACAAAGATCAAATATTAAAAGCAGCAAGGGATAAACAACAAATAACACACAAGGGGATTCCCATAAGGATAACAGCTGATCTTTCAATAGAAACTCTTCAGACCAGGAGGGAATGGCAGGACATACTTAGAGTGATGAAAGAAAATAAGCTACAGACCAGATTGCTATACCCAGCAAGGATCTCACTCAAATATGAAGGAGAAGTCAAAAGCTTTACAGACAAGCAAAAGCTGAGAGAATTCAGCACCACCAAACCAGCTCTCCAGCAAATGCTAAAGGATCTTCTCTAGACAGGAAACATAAAAAGGGTGTATAAACTCGAACCCAAAACAATAAAGTAAATGGCAACAGGCTCATACTTATCAATAATTACCTTAAATATAAATGGGTTGAATGCCCCAACCAAAAGACAAAGACTGGCTGAATGGATACAAAAACAAGACCCCTATATATGTTGTCTACAAGAGACCCACCTCAAAACAGGGGACAAATACAGACTGAAAGTGAAGGGCTGGAAAAAGATATTCCATGCAAATAGAGACCAAAAGAAAGCAGGAGTAGCAATACTCATATCAGATAAAATAGACTTTAAAACAAAGGCTGTGAAAACAGACAAAAAAGGACACTACATCATGATCAAAGGATCAATCCAAGAAGAAGATAGAACAATTATAAATGTATTTGCACCCAACATAGGAGCATCACAATATGTAAGACAAATGCTAACAAGTATGAAAGGGGAAATTAACAATAACACAATAATAGTGGGAGACTTTAATACCCCGCTCACACCTATGGATAGATCAACTAAACAGAAAATTAACAAGGAAACACAAGCTTTAAATGATACAATAGACCAGTTAAACCTAATTGATATCTATAGGACATTTCACCCCAAAACAATGAATTTCACCTTTTTCTCAAGCACACACAGAAACTTCTCCAGGATAGATCACATCCTGGGCCATAAATCTAGACTTGGTAAATTCAAAAAAATTGAAATCATTCCAAGCATCTTTTCTGACCACAATGCAGTAAGATTAGATCTCAATTACAGGAGAAAAACTATTAAAAATTCCAACATATGCAGGTTGAACAACACTCTGCTGAATAACCACAAAATCAAATAAAAAATCAAAATATGCATAGAAATGAATGAAAATGAAAACACAACAATCCAAAACCTGTGGGACACTGTAAAAGCAGTGCTAAGGGGAAAGTTTATAGCAATACAGGCATACCTCAAGAAAAAAGTCAAATAAATAGCCCAACTCTACACCTAAAGCAACTAGAAAAGGAAGAAATGAAGAACCCCAGGGTAAGTAGAAGGAAAGAAATCTTAAAAATTAGGGCAGAAATAAATGCAAAAGAAACAAAAGAGACCATAGCAAAAATCAACAAAACCAAAAGCTGGTTCTTTGAAAGGATAAATAAAATTGACAAACCATTAGCCAGACTCATCAAGAAACAAAGGGAGAAAAATCAAATCAATAAAATTAGAAATGAAAATGGAGAGATCACAACAGACAACACAGAAATACAAAGGATCATAAGAGACTACTATCAGCAGTTATATGCCAATAAAATGGACAACTTGGAAGAAATGGACAAATTCTTAGAAAAGTACAACTTTCCAAAACTGAACTAGGAAGAAATAGAAAATCTTAACAGACCCATCACAAGCACGGAAATTGAAACTGTAATCAGAAATCTTCCAGCAAACAAAAGCCCAAGTCCAGATGGCTTCACAGCTGAATTCTACAAAAATTTAGAGAAGAGATAACACCTATCCTACTCAAACTCTTCCAGAAAATTGCAGAGGAAGGTAAACTTCCAAACTCATTCTATGTGGCCACCATCACCCTAATACCAAAACCTGACAAAGGTGCCACAAAAAAAAAGAAAACTACAGGCTAATATCACTGATGAACATAGATGCAAAAATCCTTAACAAAATTCTAGCAATCAGAATCCAACAACACATTAAAAAGATCATACCCCTTGACCAAGTGGGCTTTATCCCAGGGATGCAAGGATTCTTCAATATCTGCAAATCAGTCAATGTAATACACCACATTAACAAATTGAAAAATAAAAACCATATGATTATTTCAATAGATGCAGAGAAAGCCTTTGACAAAATTCAACATCCATTTATGATAAAAACTCTTCAGAAAGCAGGAATAGAAGGAACATACCTTAACATAATAAAAGCTATATATGACAAACCCACAGCAAACATTATCCTCAATAGTGAAACACTGAAAGCATATTCCCTAAAGTCAGGAACAAGACAAGGGTGCCCACTTTTACCACTACTATTCAACATAGTTTTGGAAGTTTTGGCCACAGCAATCAGAGCAGAAAAAGAAATAAAAGGAATCCAAATTGGAAAAGAAGAAGTAAAACTCGCACTGTTTGCTAATGACATGATCCTCTACATAGAAAACCCTAAAGACTCCACCAGAAAATTACTGCTGCTAAGTCGCTTCAGTTGTGTCCAACTCTATGCGACCCCTGAGATGGCAGCCCACAAGGTTCTGCCGTCCCTGGGATTCTCCAGGCAAGAACACTGGAGTGGGCTGCCATTTCCTTTTCCAATGCATGAAAGTGAAAAGTGAAGGTGAAATCGCTCAGTCGTGTCCGGCTCTGAGCAACCCCATAGACTGCAGCCTACCAGGCTCTTCTGTCCATGGGATTTTCCAGGCAAGAGTACTGGAGTGGGGTGCCATTGCCTTCTCCAAAAAGCTAATCAATGAATATAGTAAAGTTGCAGGATATGAAATCAACACACAGAAATCCCTTGCATTCCTATACACTAATAATGAGAAAATAGAAAAGAGAAATCAAGGAAACAATTCCATTCACCACTGCAATGAAAAGAATAAAATACTTAGGAATATATCTACCTAAAGAAACTAAGCACAGGCGGCTGCGACCGGCGCACTAAGTGCGGCGGAGAGGAGCTACCCCACGTCCGAGGTCAGGGGCAGAAGCCAGGAGGACCCCATGCCCGAAGGGTGGCGGCCAAGAAGAGTCACCCCACGTCCGAGGCCAGACGCAGCAGCCAAGAGTGCAATGCTGGGACAGCGCAGGAATGGCCAAGAGGAGCTACCCCACATCCGAGGTCGAGGGGGCAACGAGAAGAGTTACCCCGTGTCCGAGGTCAGGGGCAGCGGCTGGGAGGACCAACCCCACTTCCAAGGAGCTGTGGCTGTGCGGGCGCAAGAGGGCCTAGAGGAGCTATCCCATGTTGAAGGTCAGGAAAGGCGGCGGTGAGGAGATACCCCTCGTCCAAGGTAAGGAGCAGCAGCTATGCTTTGCTGGAGCAGCCGTGAAGAGATACCCCACGCACAAGGTAAGAGAAACCCAAGTAAGACAGTAGATGCTGCAAGAGGGCATCAGAGGGCAGACACACTGAAACCATACTCACAGAAAACTAATCAATCTAATCACACTAGGACCATAGCCTTGTCTAACTCAATGAAACTAAGCCATGCCCGTGGGGCAACCCAGGATGGCCGGGTCATGGTGGAGAGGTCTGACAGAATGTGGCCCACTGGAGAAGGGAATGGCAAACCACTTCAGTCAGGTCAGTAGGTGCCCAATACGCTACTGAAGATAAGTGGAGAAATAACTCCAGAAAGAATGAAGGGATGGAGCCAAAGCAAAAACAAACCCAGCTGTGGATGTGACTGGTGATAGAAGCAAGGTCCGATGCTATAAAGAGCAATATTCTATAGGAACCTGGAATGTCAGGTCCATGAATCAAGGCAAATTGGAAGTGGTCAAACAAGAGATGGCAAGAGTGAATGTCGACATTCTAGGAATCAGCAAACTAAAATGGACTGAAATGGGTGAATTTAACTCAGATGACCATTATCTACTACTGCGGGCAGGAATCCCTCAGAAGAAATGGAGTAGCTATCATAGCCAACAAAAGAGTTCAAAATGCAGTACTTGGATGCAATCTCAAAAATGACAGAATGATCTCTGTTCGTTTCCAAGGCAAACCATTCAATATCACAGTAATCCCAGACTATGCTCCAAGCAGTAACGCTGAAGAAGCTGAAGTTGAAAGGTTCTATGAAGACCTACAAGCCCTTTTAGAACTAACACCCAAAAAAGATGTCCTTTTCATATGGGGGACTGGAATGCAAGAGTAGGAAGTCAAGAAACACCTGGTTTAACAGGAAAATTTGGCCTTGGAATACAGAATGAAGCAGGGCAAAGAGTAATAGAGTTTTGCCAGAAAATGCAATGGTCATAACAAACACCCTCTTCCAACAACACAAGAGAAGACTCTATACATGGACATCACCAGATGGTCAACATCGAAATCAGATTGATTATATTCTTTGCAACCAAACATGGAGAAGCTCTAGACAGTCAGCAAAAACAAGACCAGGAGCTGACTTTGGCTCAGATCATGAACTCCTTATTGCCAAATTCAGACTTAAATTGAAGAAAGTAGGGAAAACCACTAGACCATTCAGGTATGACCTAAATCAAATATCTTAGGATTATACAGTGGAAGTGAGAAATAGATTTAAGGGCCTAGATCTGATAGATAGAGTGCCTGAACTATGGAATGAGGTTTGTGACATTGTACAGGAGACAGGGATCAAGACAATCCCCATGGAAAAGATATGTAAAAAAAAGCAAAATGGCTGTCTGGGGAGGCCTTACAAATAGCTGTGAAAAGAAGAGAAGCAAAAAGCAAAAGAGAAAACTAAAGATATAAGCATCTGAATGCAGAGTTCCAAAGAACAGCAAGAAGAGATAAGAAAGCCTTCCTCAGCGATCAATGCAAACAAATAGAGGAGAACAACAGAATGAGAAAGACTAGAGCTCTCTTCAAGAAAATTGGAGATACCAAGGGAACAGTTCATGCAAAGATGGGCTCGATAAAGGACAGAAATGGTATGGACCTAACAGAAGCAGAAGATATGAAGAAGAGGTGACAAGAATACACAGAAGAACTGTACAAAAAAGATCCTCACGACCCAGATAATCATGATAGTGTGATCACTGACCTAGAGCCAGACATCCTGGAATGTGAAGTAAAGTGGGCCTTAGAAAGCATGCCTATGAACAAAGCTAATGCAGGTGATAGAATTCCAATTGAGCTCTTTCAAATCCTGAAAGATGATGCTGTGAAAGTGCTGCACTCAATATGCCAGCAAATTTGGAAACCTCAGCAGAGCCCACAGGACTTGAAAAGGTCAGTTTTCATTCCAATCCCAAAGAAAGGCAATGCCAAGGAATGCTCAAACAACCACACAATTGCACTCATCTCACATGCTAGTAAAGTAATGCTCAAAATTCTCCAAGCCAGGCTTCAGCAATATGTGAACCATGGGCTTCCTGATGTTCAAGCTGGTTTTAAAAAAGGCAGAGGAACCAGAGATCAAACTGCCAACATCCGCCGGATCATGGAAAAAGCAAGAGAGCTCCAGAAAAACATCTACGTCTGCTTTATTGACTATGCCAAAGCCCTTGACTGTGTGGATCACAATAAACTGTGCGAAATTCTGAAAGAGATGGGAATACCAGACCACCTGACTGCCTCTTGAGAAACCTACATGCAGGTCAGAAAGCAACAGTTAGAACTGGACATGGAACAACAGACTGATTCCAAATAGGAAAAGGAGTTCGTCAAGGCGGTATATTGTCACCCTGCTTATTTAACTTATATGCAGAGTACATCATGAGAAATGCTGGAGTGGAAGAAACACAAGCTGGAATCAAGATTGCTGGGAGAAATATCAATCACCTCAGATATGCAGATGACACCACCCTTATGGCAGAAAGTGAAGAGGAAATAAAAAGCCTCTTGATGAAAGAGAAGGTGGAGAGTGAAAAAGTTGGCTTAAAGCTCAACATTCAGAAAACAAAGATCATGACATCCGGTCCTATCACTTCATGGGAAATAGATGGGGAACTGTGGAGACAGTGTCAGACTTTATTTTGGGGGGCTCCAAAATCACTGCAGATGGTGACTGCAGCCATGAAATTAAAAGACACTTACTCCTTGGAAGGAAATTTATGTCCAACCTAGATAGCATATTGAAAAGCAGTGACATTACTTTGCCAACAAAGGTTCGTCTAGTCAAGGCTATGGTTTTTCCTGTGATCGTGTATGGATGTGAGAGTTGGACTGTGAAGAAGGCTTAGCACTGAAGAATTGCTGCTTTTGAACTGTGGTGTTGGAGAAGACTCTTGAGAGTCCCTTGGACTGCAAGGAGATCCACCCAGTCTATTCTGAAGGAGATCAGCCCTGGGATTTCTTTGGAATGAATGATGCTAAAGCTGAAACTCCAGTACTTTGGCCACCTCATGCAAAGAGTTGACTGATTGGAAAAGACTTTGATGCTGGGAGGGATTGGGGGCAGGAGGAGAAGGGGACGACAGAGGATGAGATGGCTGGATGGCATCACTCACTCAATGGACGTGAGTCTGGGTGAACTCTGGAAGTTGGTGATGGACAGGGAGGCCTGACGTGCTGCGATTCATGGAGTCGCAAAGAGTCGGACATGACTGAGCGACTGAACTGAACTAAAGATACTAAAGACCTATATATAGAAAACTATAAAACACTGGTGAAAGAAATCAAAGAGGACACTAATAGATGGAGCAATATACCGTGTTCATGGATGGGAAGAATCAATATAGTGAAAATGAGTATACTACCCAAAGCAATCTATAGATTCAATGCAATCCCTATCAATCTACCAACGGTATTTTTCACAGAGCTAGAACAAATAATTTCACAATTTGTATGGAAATACAAAAATCTTCGAATAGCCAAAGCAATCTTGAGAATGAAGAATGGAACTGGGGGAATCAACCTGCCTGACTTCAGGCTCTACTACAAAGCTACAGTCATCAAGACAGTATGGTACTGGCACAAAGACAGAAATACAGATCAATGGAACAAAATGGAAAGCCCAGAGATAAATCCACACACCTATGGACACCTTATCTTTGACAAAGGTGCCAAGAATATACAATGGAAAACAGACAATGTCTTTAAAAATTGGTGCTGGGAAAACTGATTGACCACTTGTAAAAGAATGAAACTAGATCACTTTCTAACACCATACACAAAAATAAACTCAAAATGTATTAAAGATCTAAACGTGAGACCAGAAACTATAAAACTCTTAGAGGAGAACATAAGAGAAACACTCTCTGACATAAATCACAACAGGATCCTCTATGACCCACCTCCCAGAATATTGGAAACAAAAGCAAAAATAAACAAATGGGACCTAATTAAACTTAAAAGCTTCTGCACAACAAAGGAAACTATAAGCAAGGTGAAAAGACAGCCTTCAGAATGGAAGAAAATAATAGTAAATGAAGCAACTGACTAACAACTAATCTCAAAAATATACAAGCAACTCCTGCAGCTCAATTCCAGTAAAATAACCGACCCCATTAAAAAAATGGGCCAAAGAACTAAATAGACATTTCTCCAAAGAAGACATACAGATGGCTAACAAACACTTGAAAAGATGCTCAACATCACTCATTATCAGAGAAATGCAAATCCAAACCACAATGAGGTACCATTTCACACCAGTCAGAATGGCTGCTATCCAAAAGTCTACAAGCAATAAATGCTGGAGTGGGTGTGGAGAAAAGGGAACCCTCTTACACTCTTGGTGGGAATGCGAACTGGTACAGCCACTACGGAGAACAGTGTGGAGATTCCTTAAAAACCTGGAAATAGAACTGCCTTATGACCCAGCAATCCCTCTGCTGGGCATACACACCGAGGAAACAAGAACTGAAAGAGACACATGTACCCCAATGTTCTTCGCAGCACTGTTTATCATAGCCAGGACATGGAAGCAACCTAGATGTCCATCAGCAGATGAATGGATTAGAAAGCTGTGGTACATATACACAATGGAGTATTATTCAGCCATTAAAAAGAATACATTTGAATCAGTTCTAATGAGGTGGATGAAACTGGAGCCAATTATACAGAGTGAAGTAAGCCAGAAAGAAAAACACCAATACAGCACACTAACGCATATATATGGAATTTAGAAAGATGGTATTGATAACCCTGTATGAGAGACAGCAAAAGAGACACAGATGTATAGAACAGTCTTTTGGACTCTGTGGGAGAGGGTGGGATGATTTGGGAGAAAGGCATTGAAACATGTATAGTATCATATAAGAAACAAATCGCCAGACCAGGTTTGACACAGGAGGCTTGGGGCTGGTGCACTGGGATGACCCGGAGAGATGGTATGGGGACGGAGGTGAGAGAAGAGTTCAGGATGGGGAACATGTGTATGCCTGTGGCAGATTTACGTTGATGTGTGGCAGAACCTATAAAATATTGTAAAGTAATTAGCCTCCAATTAAAATAAATAAATTTAATTTTAAAAATAAATAAATAAAAGGGGGTTGTGGTTGTCTTACTACCAGTTATTATTATATAACAATAATACATATTAATACCAAACCATATGTAATAATAATAAATTATATTAATAGCAAACCAGAATATTTGGCTTTCTTTCTTTAAAAATAAATTGATTTTGAAGTATTTAGTTTTCTCTTAAAAATAGCGTTCTTTACCTTCCTTGAAATATTCTCAGACAACAGAAATTCCATATCATATTGAAATAATTTTAGGTGCTTTGCATTGATTTTGGAATGTCCTTATTATTACAAACAAAACAAAGTAAAAAACTTTTCACAAAGAGTCAGACATGATTGAAGCGACTTAGCACACACGCACACAATATGAGGCATATGTGGCCATTCTATATTCAAGTGTTTGAAACTTCATTTTGACAGTAAATGCCCTGGTTCTTACTGGTTGTAACCACCTTCCATTACAGAAAGCTTTTAATCACAGCTACTTTTGTTCCCTGGGCCTATTTTTCTCCATTCCTAAAGATCCATGGTTTGCTCAGTTGAGCTCTAAAAGGACAGAAATGCCATCAGTCTAAATTCCACTTTGGCCAGCTTTGATGTTTAAAGAAAATTTATAAGTATTTCTTTTCAAGTGATGTGTCAAATGGCACTCCCTAACTTGACATGATATAACCAAAGACAGACGTTAATGCAATAAGCTGTGAAACATTGTTAAAATTGACCAGAGAGTTTAAGAGCTTATGTTTGTCACATAATGACTTACTTCTCTTAGTCTTTCTCTTCATTTTGGAGGATTATGACTGCTTAGATCTATAGTTTTTTTAAACAAGGATTTTAAAGAAGTTTTTTTTAATATTAAAATGTACACACACAGGTGTGTGTATGTGCATGATTTCTCAGATTGTGAAGGACATGAACTAACTCTTCACATTCATTGCTTCTAGGGAGTAGAATTGTGATTATGGAATTTAAGCATTTCATTGGTAGTTTCATGCAAGACTTTTTCTAAGTTTATTTTTTATTGGAGTACAGTTGATTTACAATGTTATGTTTGTTTCAGATGTACAATGAAGGAATTCAGTTACATACACACGCACACACACACATATTTATCTTCTTTTTCTGATTCTTTTCCCTTATGATGTTGCTGTTCAATCATCAGTCATGTCCAACTCTTTGCAACCCCTTGAATGGTAGCACTCTGGGTTTCTCTGTCCTTCATTATCTCCCAGAGTTTGCTCAAATTCATGTCCACTGAGTCAGTGATGCCATCCAACCACTTTTGTGGCCCCCTTCTCCTGTTGCCTTCAATCTTTCCCAGCATCAGGGTCTTTCCCAATGAGTCAACTCTTTGCATCAGACGGCCAAAGTATTGGAGCTTCAGCTTCAGCATTAGTCCTTCCAATGAATATTCAGAACTGATTTCCTTTAGGACTGACTGGTTTGATCTCCTTGCTGTCCAAGGGACTCTCAAGAATCTTCTCCAACTCCACAGTTCGAAAGCATCAATTCTTAGGTGTTCAGCCTTTTTATGGTCCAACTCTCACATCCAGTATAACTACTGGAAAAATCATAGCTTTGATCAAGTGGACGTTTTTTGGTAACGTGATGTCTCTGCTTTTAATACGCTGTCTAATTTTGTCATAGCTCCTCTTCCAAGGAACAAGAATCTTTTAATTTCGTGGCTACAATCACCATCCCCATTGATTTTGGAGTCCAAGAAAATGAATTCTGTTTCCACATTTTCCCCATCTATTTGCCATGAATTGATAGGACCAGATGACATAATTTTCCCTTATAAGTTATTATTAATACAAGATATTGAATATAGTTCCCTGTGCTATAGAGTAGTTCCTTGTTGATTATCTATTTTATATATAGTAGTGTGTATATGTTAGTCACAAGCTCCTAATTTATCCCTTTCCCTTTCCTCTTTGGTAACCACGAGTTTGTTTACTGTGTCTGTGGTTATATTTCTGTTTTGTTTAGTTTATATCATTTTTGTTAATGTGAAAACTTAAAATGAGTGAATTACCTTTTTAAAAAATATGTAATACAGTGAAGAGGAGCTAAAAAGCCTCTTGATGAAAGTGAAAGAGGAGAATGAAAAAGTTTCCTTAAACCTCAACATTCAGAAAACGAAGATCATGGCATCCGGTCCCATCACTTCATGGCAAATAGATGGGGAAACAGTGTCAGACTTTATTTTGGGGGGTTCCAAAATCACTGCAGATGGTGATTGCAGCCATGAAATTAAAAGACGCTTCCTCCTTGGAAGGGAAGTTATGATCAACCTAGATAGCATATTAAAAAGCAGAGACATTACTTTGCCAATAAAGGTCCATCTAGTCAAGGCTATAGTTTTTCCAGTAGTCATGTATGGATGTGAGAGGTGGACTGTGAAGAAAGCCAAACGTCAAAGAACTGATGCTTTTGAACTGTGGTGTTGAAGACTCTTGAGAGTCCCTTGGACTGCAAGGAGATCCAACCAGTCCATTCTAAAGGAGCTCAGTCCTGGGTGTTCATTGGAAGGACTGATGCTGAAGCTGAAACTTCAATACTTTGGCCACCTCATGAGAAGAGTTGACTCATTGGAAAAGACCCTGATGCTGGGAGGGATTGGGAGCAGGAGGAGAAGGGGACAACAGAGGATGAGATGGCTGAATGGCATCACTGACTCGATGGACATGAGTTTGGGTAAACTCCGGGAGTCGGTGATGTATAGGGAGGCCTGGCGTGCTGCGATTCATGGAGTCACAAAGAGTCGGACACGACTGAGCAATGGAACTGAACTGATATAGTTTTCATTAATTTGGAAAGTTAAAATGAGTGAATTACCTTTTTAAAAAACATGTAATACACATTGAAGTTCCAACAAATGAAAATCAACTTGCGTAGCACTTCCATGGGCTTTTACCTTTTCTCTTGACAATGTGTCAGTGGAAATAACTGAGCTGTTCATGGTTCCTTCCTTGCTGCCCCTGACTGTCTGATTATTTTCTGCAATATTTGTACAATTTCTTTCCTTCAGATCTTGAGATCAATAATGTAAAAGCAGAGCTTTGTAACGACTGCTTCATACTCATTAAGTTCAATCATTGCTCAGGAGAGGAACTCCCTTCTCTGCTGAGCCACTGGCGTGGAGGCCTTTCTGGAGAGTTCATTCTGCTCCCCTTGAGCCCTGAAAATACCAGAGCAGTAAGTGTCCTTTCAGGAGGGAAGGGCAGAATCCCCTGGGAAGCAAACCCTCCTCCACAACTCTGGGAATGGCCCCCTCCCCACTGTGCCTGGGTGCTCCTTGCCACTTGCTTTGATGTGCGTTCCATTCACCTAACTGCTTGTGTTGGTTTTCTCATTATTTTGAACCATATATCCCAAAATAGCTCCTGGCATGCTGTCCTCAGCACAGACGCTCATAAAGACTCAGCAAGAGGAATATCAGCTGCATTCTCCTCCTCCTGCATGTGACTAAAAGTCTAAAAGGAAAGAAGAAAGTGCCCAAGGTAGGAAGTTGCAGAAGACCTGAGGACTGAGGTCTTAAAAAAGATTGGAGGACAAACATTCTGCTTGCTTCTCTTCCCGCCCAAGAAGATACAGTTCTAGGGCAGGGCTTTAGATTAAAAACAGGCAGAGACCTGAGAGTTGAGCCATCCTGACTACTGTCCCCCAACACAGTCTGTCATCAGCCACTGAGGGAAACCCCCCCTTTAGCCTCTTTGGATCTTCACTTATTCAAATGTTTAAAAAGAGGTGGATTCATGTTGATGTATGGCAAAACCAATACAATATTGTAAAGTAATTAGCCTCCAAATTAAATTAATAAATTTAAAATTTAAAAAAAGAGGTGATGTATTGAGAAACATGCAGATAAAATATTTAAGTGCAGATTAGCACATATATAGGTGTCATAAGTGCTGGTTAAGATCATGGAGTGCTTTGTAAAGCTCCTTCTTCATGGAAAATTTAATTCTTCATGACTTCTGAGAGAATATAAGTTGCTCTCAATGTACGTAAGGCTCCAAGAATGGTATCTGCACACAGCTGATGATTTTAATAGTGAGGCAAGACTACACATATCTGTGCTAGATTGAGACAGTCCCTCGGGAAAATCAGTGAGGAGGAGGAGAGGGGGGTTGCTCCCACTTACCTGTTTCTTGCCTTAAAAGACCCCCGTGCCTTCACTATCTCTCTCTGCTCCCCTGAGGGACTGGGATCCTACCCCCACATCAACTTTCTGCTGCTTTCCTGCACAAGCCTGTTTCCAAATAAACATCTTCTCTCCCCTGTGTGGGCTTCCCTGGTGCTTCAGATGGTAAAGAATCTGCCTGCAATGCAGAAAACTCAGGTTCAATCCCTGAGTGGAGAAGATGCCCTGGAAAAGGGAGTGTCCAAGCAACCAACACTTTCACTTTCACTCCCCTGTGAATCCCCCACAGGGGAGTCCTTGATCCTCCTATCCTTGATGCTCCCTCTGAATTCAGTTCAGTTGAGCCACTCAGTCCTGTCTGACTCTTTGCAATGCCATGAACTGCAGCACACCAGTCTTCCCTGGCCATCACCAAATCCAGGAGCTTGTTCAAACTCATGTCCATCAAGTCAGTGATGCCATCCAACTATCTCATCCTCTGTTGTACCCTTCTCCTCCTGCCTTCAATCTTTCCCAGAGTCAGAGTCTTTTCCAATGACTCAGTTCTTCACATCAGGTGGCCAAAGTATTGGAGTTTTAGCTTCAACATCAGTCCTTCCAAGAATATTAAGGACTGATTTCTTTTAAGATTGACTGATTTGATCTCCTTGCTGTCCAAGGGACTCTCAAGAGTCTTCTCCAACACCATAGTCCAAAAGCATCAATTCTTGGGCACTCAAGTCCAACTCTCACATCCATACATGACTACTGGAAAAACCATATCTTTGACTAGACAGACTTTTGTTGGCAAAGTAACATCTCTGTTTTTTAATATGCTGTCTAGGTTGGTTATAGCTTTTCTTCCAAGGAGTAAGCGTCTTTTAATTTCATGGCTGCAATCACCATCTGCAGTGATTTTGGAGCCCAGGAAAATAAAGTCTCTCACTGTTTCCATTGTGCCATTCCATCAATTTGCCATGAAGTGATGGGACCAGATGCCGTGATCTTAGTTTTCTGAATGTTGAGTTTTAAGCCAACTTTTTTACTCTCCTCTTTCACTTTCATCAAGAGGCTCTTTAGTTCCTCTTAACTCTCAGTCATAATCATGGTGTCATCTGTGTATCTGAGATTATTGCTATTTCTCCCAGCAATCTTGATTCCAACTGTGCTTCATCCAGTCCAGCATTTCACATGATATACTCTGCATATAAGCTAAATAAGCAGGGTGACAATACACAGCCTTGACATACTTCTTTCCCAATTTGGAACCAGCTTGTTGTTCCATGTCCAGTTCTAACTGTTACTTCTTGACCTGCATACAGATTTCTTAGGAGGCAGGTAAGGTGGTCTGGTATTCACATCTCTGTCATAATTTTCCACAGTTTATTGTGATCTACACAGTAAGTCAAAAGCTTTGGTGTAATCGATAAAGCAGATGTTTTTCTGGAACTCTCTTGCTTTTTTCATGATCCAGCAGATGTTGGCAATTTGATCTCTGGTTCCTCTGTCTTTTCTAAATCCAACTTGAACATCTAGAAGTTCACTGTTCACATACTGTTGAAGCCTGGCTTGGAGAATTTTGAGCATTACTTTGCTAGTGTGTAAGATGAGTGTAATTGTGTGGTAATTTGAACATTCTTTGGTATTGCTCTTAATCAGGAACAACTTAACACCTCTCCTTCTGAGTAACTACCTCACTTTAAACTCTGCTGTCACTAAACCAATTGCTTCTTTGTTTTTTATTAAGGATGTCTGTGCCCAGGATTGACATTCAGGCCTAGAATTATCCTCAATTGCTACAAATTCTTCCTGCTGTATCTCTTTTTCATGTGTTTACTTATGAGATTGTGTGTGTATGCTTAGTCACTCAGTTGTGTCCTTCTCTTGAGACCCTATAAGTTATAGCCTGCCTGGCTCCTCTGTCCATGGGATTCTCTAGGCAAGAATACTGGAGTGGGTTACCATTTCCTTCTCCAGGGGATCTCTCCCACCCAGGAATCGAACCCAGGTCTCCTGATCACACACAGGACATAAAGCTTATGTAATTATGTTCTTTCAATTAAACTTTCTTATTTCCTTTTTAAATGCATATAAATATTGAAAAATTAATTATTTTGAATCTATTGATGTGTTTAAGATTCACATAATTAAAGGGTCATTAATTTTATTACTTTTCTTACTCTTTTTTTCTTAATTCAACATTGTTTTGATATTGATTTACCCATCTATCTAATACAGCTTTGCTAGATACATAAATCATCAACCATTCTGCTGCATAAAATCCTTTATTATGTATATATTTTAAATTTATTTTATTAGAGTATAGTTGATTTACAATGTTGCAATAATTTCTGCTGTACAGCAAAGTGACTCCATTATATCACATAAACACACACACACATATCATATTATTTCCATGATGGTTTATCATAAGATACTGAATATTGTTCCCTGTGCTATACATTTCTGTTTATGATGTTGTTCAGTTGCTAAGTCATGTCCAACTCTTACTGATCCCATGGACTGTAGCCCGCCAGGCTCCTCTGTCTGTTGGTTTTCTCAGGCAAGAATACTGGAGCAGGTTACCATTCCCTTCTTCAGGGGATCTTCCTGACCCAGGGATCGAGCCTGAGTCTCCTGCATCGCCCGTGGATTCTTTACCCCTGTGCCTCTTTGTCTATCAGTTCTACATATAATAGCTGATATCTAATTCCAAACTCTCCACCCAAACTCTTGTGCCTTGGCAACCACAAGCCTATTCTCTATGTCTGTAAGTCTGTTTATGTGTCATAGATACATTCATTTGTGTCATATTATAGATTCTACCTTATGTGTATATTATATTTTACATATAAAGGGAAACATTTTGTTTTCAGTGCTTTGCTACAGTCACAGGATTTACTGACCATCCTTTTCACTCTTCTCTGGCAAGTATATTCCAAGGGTAGGATTATGAATCATAGGAGAAATGAGAACAGCTTTACCAATTTGAGCCAATTATTGCCAGTATTTAGAGGCAAATTCAGAGAAGGCAATGGCACCCCACTCCAGTACTCTTGCCTGGAAAATCCCATGGATGGAGGAGCCTGGTAGGCTGCAGTCCATGAGGTCGCTAAGAATCAGACACGACTGAGCGACTTCACTTTCACTTTTCACTTTCATGCGTTGGAGAAGGAAATGGCAACCCACTCCAGTGTTCTTTCCTGGAGAATCCCAGGGACAGGGGAGCCAGGTGGGCTGCCATCTATGGGGTCACACAGAGTCGGACACGAATGAAGCGACTTAGCAGCAGCAGCAGCAGCAGAGGCAAATTAACTGATATTTCCTTGTTTGAATTCACCTTTTTTTCTATGCCTGCAAGTGACATTGAGCACTTATATATGCATTAGTCTTTCACATTTTTAATTCTGTGAATTGCCTATTGATAATCTTTGTCTAGTTTCTTATTGGATTT